>NC_089837.1:276287492-276457492 GCF_035609145.1 Eleutherodactylus coqui | reverse complement strand
AAATAAAGGAGCTACGATTTTTTTAAAAGGGAGGAGGAAAAAACGAAAATGGGAAAAAAGCAAAAAAGCTCTGTCACTAAGGGGTAAACAGCAACAAGAAACTCTTCTTTTGAATGGATTAATTCATATGAGTCATTTTTTTCCCTTGAACATTGTTTCCTATGGGACCTTGGGAAACAAAAATTGGATGGCACTTTCATGCCATGCATTTTTTATTTTTATTTTTTATCAAAAACGCATCAACATAAAAAACACACGTTGGCAAGCGTGATATCGGGCCGAGTTTCTCGGCCCAATATCGTGCTGGTATTATTGTATCTTGGCACCACCAAAAAGTCCTGGTGCAGCTAAGATTGACAGAGGAGTGACGCCCCCTGAATGTGATTGACTGCACATGTGGTTGGGCTGTAGATCCTGTGTGCCCACTAAGGAAGCCTTCTTTGGAGCAGCATAGAGCGGACACCGTTATAGGCATGCAGCCCCAGCTTCAAGGCTGTTGCCCGGCGGCGTGACACCAGAATAACCCCACCCCCAACACACACACTTCCCACCGATCTGATTGCGGCCGGCAGCAGAGACAAGGCGGGCCCCTCCCACCCCATGTCCTGTTCAGCTCGCGGCCGGCAGTAGGGAGGCCACAGCGGGGATAGAAACAGTGTTAGCCGTCGGGCGCAGACTGCAGCACCACTGCAGGGATCGTAGAGAGCCGCCGGATACCATCAGGAACGTCTGTGGCTGCGGGACATGGCCAGCAACTGTGCACGGGGAACTGGCCGTGACGGAGCTCAGAGCTGCGGGGCTGCAGGGAGCTGCCAGCCGGCGACTGCAACAAAACACACTGCTGCTGCCTCATCCTCTGGTGGGCCAGAAGCCATCCCAGAGAAGCGACGCTGGACCGAGCGATGAGTCACATGTGCTGCGTCTCCATTGCTTTTAGCCAGCCCTGCTGGTTTAGGGTGACAGTTTCTTTTCTTTTTAGGCTTAGATTATTACCTGTAAACTGCTAACATTTGTAGCTCATAATCTAAGCCCGAGTGAGAAAGGAATTAATCACTGTGACAGCAAAAGTCCCTTCGAAAAAAGTATCTGTCACCGAGAGGGACCAGTAATCCTAAAAAATACTTTTATTTGAAAGACTTAAAAAACGTGAACACATATATATATATATATATAATATATATATTTTTACCAATTATTAAATGACACTAGGCCGTGCAATTACTAAATAATATGTTAGGTAGGTTGAGAGAAGTACCTGATAGTGGCGATAATGTAGGGGTTTATTTATAAATCATCACCATACCTACAGATGTAAGGCAAAGTGAGAAAGGAACCCTCACCCTAAACCAGCAGGGACGGCTAAAAGCAATGGGGATGCTGCTAGGACCTTCCAGCCTTGACCCTATCGGGAGCTAGGGGTTTGACAGGCGCGTTCCTCCTGTCAAATCCCTAGCTTCTGGTGGCATCAAGATGCAATAATACCTATCATGCTTGCCCGTATCAACGTAGCCTTATAATTAAGGTCGGAAGGAGAAATAGCTCAGATGCTGCCAACCTAACAGCAGATGTTGGGGTGCAGTGGGGCTGCTCTCGTATGCATTAATTTGCTATTTGGCCTTATGAACAACAAAGGGATTTGCTGATAATGTATTAAGAGCAGTGAGTGATGGCAAATCATGACAGCTTTCTTTTACTATCTTTCACTAAGCTTAGTTTAGAGAATGCCATTGCCTGAATGTGTAGTGCTTGTTTATACTTGCTTGCCCATATACCACAAGACTGTGTAAATGTTCAATACTTTATAGCTTATGTGTGCATCAGGTATATATGGACACGTGAATACAGTGCATTCTTCAAGACCTTGGCTTTGGACACATTTGGAATTTGCATATGCAAAATAAATTTAACCCTTGCAGTGATGACTTAAATGAAACTGGCTTTATTTGCCTTCTGGTTTCTATAACTTCAAATACACACAGGACAAATATACACATGTTCTAGGATGTTCTGTGATGTGAAGGCTCCATGACAGCTTTTGGTTAAACAACCCTTACAGTTGTTTCACTGCTTCAATTTTTCTTTATGGAGAAAAAAGGTTATGGGATCTATTTGTACCAAGAACTGTGACTGTAACAAAGAAGCATCTCCTACATCTAGAGGAAGAGGAAAGAAGGTTTTTACACCAACATAGAAGGGGGTTCTTTATTCAAGCAGTGAGACTATGGAACTCTCTGCCTGAGGACGTGGTGATGACAAATTAGATAAGAGTTCAAGAGGGGCCTGGATGCTTTTCTTGAGTGCAACAATTATGGTCACTGATTTACTTCAGAAGGGTCGGTTATCCAGTGGTTTATTCTGATTACCAGATTTGGAGCCCGAGAAGGAATTATTACCCATAAAATGACTGTCAATCGACATCGATCTGGTGCATGCAAAATCTCACCTCATGAGGAAGGTGAGCGATCAGGCTAAAACTACATGGGGGGGAATGTGTTAATGATCTCAGGGCAGCTGGGGCCACAGTCACCGAGAAAACCATTGGTAACACATTACGTCGTAATGGATTAAAATCCTGCAGTGCCTGCAAGGTCCCCCTGCTCAAGAAGGCACATGTGCAGGCCCATCTTAAGTTTGCAAATCAACACCTAGATGATTCTGAGAGCGATTGGGAGAAGGTGCTGTGGTCAGATGAGACGAAAATTGAGCTCTTTGGCATTAACTCAACTCGCTGTGTTTGGAGGAAGAGAAATGCCGACTATGACCCAAAGAACACCGTCCCCACTGTCAAGCACGGAGGTGGAAACATTATGTTTTGGGGGTCTTTCTCTGCTAAGGGCACAGGACTACTTCACCGCATCAATGGGAGAATGGATGGAGCCATGTACCGTAAAATCCCAAGTGACAACCTCCTTCTTTGCACCAGGACATTAAAAATAGGTCATGGCTAGTCCAGCACGACCATGACCCAAAACATACAGCGAAGGCAACAAAGAGTGGCTCAAAAAGAAGCACATTAAGGTCATGGAGTGGCCTAGCCAGTCTCCAGACCTTAATTCCATAGAAAACATATGGAGGGAGCTGAAGATCAGAGTTGCCAAGCGACAGCCTCGAAATCTTAATGATTTAGAGATGATCTGCAAAGAGGAGTGGACCAAATTCTTGCAGGAATTTAAGTGATAATCATTTTATGTAAGCGCATGCAGCGCCTAAACGACTAAATGAGAATTGTTCAGTCATTCAATTTCCGCATGCAGAAAGCTAAATGAATAGCCATTAAGTGTAAACAGCAGTCGTATGGTTCTGAAAGACTGTTTACTGTGAATGGAGGCGGGCGGGGAGTGAATGCTCCCTGGCCCACTCCACCTCCTTGCCAGCAGTTCTGTGAGCGATGCCAGTCATACTCACACCTGTGTAACAGCACAGAAATGAGCATCACTAGGGCGAGCTGTCTGGGATCGTTTGCCTGATAACTCGTCCAGTGCTAATAGGTTTTAGGCTCGGTCACACAGCCGTTTGAACGCTCAAAAAGAGCACTGCCCGCTATCCTCTGCCACAGCTGTCACAGCTGTGGCAGAGGAGAACAATGTTCTCCCATTGAATTCAATGGAGCCGGCAATCCAGCCAGCTCTATTGAAAGCAATGGGCTGCCGGCAAGCGCTGTATTAATTTTCGGGAAGGGCTTCAAATATAAGCCCTTCCCTGAAAACCATCCTAAAAAAGTGTAAAAAATAAATTTAAAAAATCAATACTCACCTCTTTGCAGCTGCCGGGGCTCAGCTGCGTCCAGATGGCTC
Source organism: Eleutherodactylus coqui (assembly GCF_035609145.1). NCBI lineage: Eukaryota > Metazoa > Chordata > Amphibia > Anura > Eleutherodactylidae > Eleutherodactylus > Eleutherodactylus coqui. The sequence continues at coordinate 276,453,698 of NC_089837.1, read as the reverse complement.
TTCTCCTGAACTGCTTTCAGTAGTATTCAGCAGGCGGGGATTTAAAATGAATGAGCTGCCTTTGATTGGCTGAGCACTGTGACCAATCAGAGGCAGCTCTCAGCCATTGAATGACAGCTGAATTCATGAATGGGTGAGTGCTGACTTTGATTGGCTGAGTGCTGTGACCAATCAGAGGCAGCTCTCAGTAGTCATTCAATAGCTTAAAGAAGTTCTCCTGCTCCTGCCCTGGCTGACCCGCACCCCACAGGCAAACAGATCTAATCATTAACCCTTTTGGTACCCACCAATTGCTTGTATGTTTTACACACCAGCTAAACTGACGAAGGGGTTATCCCCGAAACGCGTTTTCATAGCTGATCACGTACTTTATTAAAAAAAAGGAGAAGTTTCCCAAACCTTTGGTCACTTCCTATTTGCTTTAACCTGGAGTGTTGCGCCTTCTCCACTGCCAGTTTTTTAGTTCTATTCTCTTTCCTGTCATGTCTCTCTCTTTTTTTTCCTCAGTGTCATGTCTCTCTGTCTCTCTCCCTGTCGTGTCTCTCTAACCTTCCTTTGCTCTCCCTTCTATCTCCTGTTTCTTAGCCATCATGTTTTTTTCCTCTGTTCTCTCTCCTGTCCTCTATTTTCCATCTCTTCCCACTGCGGTCTTTTCCCTGCCATGTTGCTTTCCTCTGCTGTCTCTATTTTGTCATGGTTATCTCCTCTGCTGGCCCTTTCCTGTCATGTCCCTCTCTGCTGTCTCTTTCCTGTCATGTCTCGATATATTTCTCTGCAGTCTCTTTCCTGCCATGTTTCTCTCCAAGACTGTTTTGCTCCTGTCATGTCTCTCCCTGGAGTCTCTTTCCTGTCATGTCTCTCATGTTATACCGATTCTGCCAATAAGGGAGATGGAATAAATCCTCCACAGTGCCATCTATTGAAAGGCAGCATTCCTTCGAGTCAAAGTAGGACTTTTTATACAAGTCTTGTTACAATGACTGGGAATCAAAAGCAAAGCCAGACTCCATGTACATACAGCTGTTTCCGGGTTATTGCCCATCATCAGTGTACAGTAGGAGCCTGGCTTTTGCTAGTGAGAGGCCTGGGACAGGGGTCAGAAACGCTCTTTTCTCCTTAGGGAGAGCAACTATATACTATAAAATAAGTGAGGAGACTCAAATGGCCACGCACGCTCCTCTGGGTAATATGCAAATAAGGGAGATGGAATTAATCCTTCACAGTGCCACCTATTGAAAGGCAGCATTCCTTCGAGTCAAAGTGGGACTTTTTATACAAGTCTTGTTACAATGACTGGGAATCAAAAGCAAAGCCAGACTCCATGTACATACAGCTGTTTCCGGGTTATTGCCCATCATCAGTGTACAGTAGGAGCCTGGCTTTTGCTAGTGAGAGGCCTGGGACAGGGGTCAGAAACGCTCTTTTCTCCTTAGGGAGAGCAACTATATACTATAAACTAGCAAAAGCCAGGCTCCTACTGTACACTGATGATGGGCAATAACCCGGAAACAGCTGTATGTACATGGAGTCTGGCTTTGCTTTTGATTCCCAGTCATTGTAACAAGACTTGTATAAAAAGTCCCACTTTGACTCGAAGGAATGCTGCCTTTCAATAGGTGGCACTGTGGAGGATTTATTCCATCTCCCTTATTTGCATATTACCCAGAGGAGCGTGCGTGGCCATTTGAGTCTCCTCACTTAGTTTATAGTATATAGTTGCTCTCCCTAAGGAGAAAAGAGCGTTTCTGACACCTATTCTGCCATCACACGGCTAAATGTCTGACCATTGTCTATGTGTCTATTTGTTTTTCATGTGCACCCAGTTTGCATAACTCACTACACGTTATACATTTTTCTCTTCCTGAAACCACATTGTGACTAGCATAGTTTACACCAGTATTTTATGCCAAATTTTGGAACATTGTATGACTTCTTTTAGCCACGTTGTTTATGCAGGCAGTTTTTGAAACTGTTGCTAAAACACTGACAGAAAACGGCCATTACTTACTGAGTTAGGAGTGCATATAGATGCATCCTCTCACCATGTAGGTAGTTGACTACCAAATGGAGGAGCGAATTACACCTGTGCAGGACACCGATGAGACAGCCACTCACACTGCCTCTTGATATAGAGGGGGGGGGGGGGGGGTGGCTGCTTGGCGTATACTCCCACACATAGTGGATACAAAGTGCCAGACCATTCTGATATATGTAGTTCACCATGCAGACCAGCAACCTATTAATGACGCCATGATAATTTGCCGGGTTGCCCTGCACTTCCATCAGTGAACCACATTGGTACTGCCACCCTGGGCTCCCCCTGGAGTCTTAAAGCCACGCTGCATGTGAATGATAGATAATAAATGCAAGGCGTTGGTTGGATTTTGGCCAAGATACATGAGCCCACTAACCACTTCACGGTTCCTTGCGTTGTAGTGAGTCCCTACACTAATATAAATGCAGCACAGAAGGGGAAATATAAAAAAAATTAAAAACAATCACAAAAAACTGCTATTACTTACTGAGTGAGGAGTGTATATAGATGCATCCTCTCACCATGCAGGTAGCTGACTACCAAATGGAGGAGCGAATTATAACTGTGCTAAAACACCTAATAAATTTGTCACATGCCACATACTGCCCTTTTTGAAACAAAATTTTCCCCATTTTGCTTAATAAATCTCCCATAAATATACATCATGACCCCTGTAGTAATAGTATGTCATAGATGTTCCTGAAGGACCCTGTCATCAAGGCCTCCAATGCCCCAAAGTGGCACTGCTGGTGCTTCCAGTCCTGGCTATTCATGCTGCTGGTAGCGCCAGCACTTTTTTGGTGCATATCCCCAAGCCCATGCTTGACTGTAGAGACTCGCCCAAACATGCGTATCTGCTGGTATTCAATTTATTTCATAAAAGAGAAGTTAGATATTTTATCCTACTTTCTTGTGACTTTTAACCCCTTCAATGGCGGGTTTCTTACCACCGTATCAGACCTACCAGGGCAGGTTTTTTAAATGGGCCAATCATTTAATTTCAACTAATTTTCCATTTGCGTTTCAAGAGCCATAACTTTTTTTCATTTTTCCATTGACACAGCCAAACGAGAGCTTGTTTTTTGCAGGACAAGTTGTATGGCATAATTTTTGGGTATATATAATGTATTGCATAACTTTTGTAAAAAAAATCTCTAGGGAGATTGGGGGAAAAAAAAAGATTCAGCCATTTTTTTTATTTTTTTTTTAATTTATTTTTTTTACGGCGTTCAGTGTGCAAAATAAATAATAACATTATTCTCTGAGTCAACACGATTCTGGTGATACCAAGTTTACACTGTTTTATTATAATTTGCTATTTTTGTACATTTAAAACCTTTATTTTTCAAAAAGGTTTGCTTTTGTGTTGCCGCATTCCAAGAGCCGTATTGATTTTATTTTTCCATTCCCAGAGCTCTAGAAGGGATTGTTTTTTGCGGGATTAACTGTAGTCTTCATTTATCTTTTTTTTACATTTTTTATTTTTTTTAGGAACATGTACCGTATATACCGGCGTATAAGGCGACGGGGCGTATAAGACGACCCCCCAACTGTCACCTTATACGCCGGTATTCAGTGGTGAAAAAAAAAAAAATTCATTACTCACCTCCCACGGCGTCCTGTCGCGCTCCGGCAGGATGTCGCTCGCTCCGGGAGGCTGTCGCTGGCTCCTCGTCCCCGGCGCAGCATAGCTTTCTGAATGCGGGGCTTGAAATCCCCGCTTCCAGAAAGCTAATACACACGCCGGCAGCCATGACATCATTGAATGGCTGTGATTGGCTAAAGCGCACGTGGCTTCAGCCAATCACACTATTCAATGACATCATTGAATGGGTGTGATTGCTAACACGTGCGCCTTCAGCCAATCACAGCCATTCAATGCTGTCATGGCTGCCGGCGTGTGTACTAGCTTTCTGGAAGCGGGGATTTCAAGCCCCGCATTCAGAAAGCTATGCTGCGGTGGCGACGAGGAGCGAGCGACATCCTGCCGGAGCGAGCGACATCCTGCCGGAGCGCGACAGGACGCCGTGGGAGGTGAGTAATGAATTTTTTTTTTTTTACACTTTTTTTTTTTTTGTATTACCGGCGCATAAGACGACCCCCGACTGCAGAGCAGATTTTTCGGGGTTCAAAAGTCGTCTTATACGCCGGTATATACGGTAGCTTTTTTTATTCCATTCTTTCTGGGGGCAAGATTAACAAAATCTGTAATTCTGGCATGTTTTTTATTTTTATTTTTCACTGCATTCTCTTCTGAGCAGTATAAATAAAGTAATTCTACAGGCCAGTACGATTATGCCAATACCAAATTGTAATCGTTTTTTTTCTTTTTCGCAACTTTTTCAGTTTGAAAAAAAAATAATTTTTTCTCTTTTTTTATCACTGCATTCAAAGACCCCTAGCATTTAATTTTTTTTTATCAATGGAGCTGTGTAAGCATTTTTATTTTGTGGGATGAGTTGTACTTTTTATTAGTACCATTCATTGAACTGTGCAGAATTATGATCACTTTCTATTCCGTTTTTTGTATGGCGAGATAGGCTAAATTAGGTATTGTTGCCATGTTTTAATTTTAGAGATGAGCAAGCATACTCGTCCGAGCTTGATGCTCGTTTGAGTATTAGGGTTCTCGAGATTCTCTTTACTTGAGATGAGCACCACACGGTACTCGTCTCGATTAAACGAGCACTGACCATTGAATTCAATGGAGCCGGCAATACAGCCGGCTCCATAGAAAGCAATGGGCTGCCCGCGATCGCGGGATGAATTGTCGGGAAGGGCTTAAATATATAAGCCCTTCCCTGCAATTCATCCAGAAATGTGTAAAAATAAAAAAAATATATATACTCACCTAGTCCCGGCAGACGGAGTTCAGCTGCGGCCGGCGGCAGTTCTCCTGAACTGCTCTGAACAGCTGTGAGTAGTAGTCAGCAGCCGGGGATTTGGGTGGGAGTGAGATCTGCCTCTGGTCACAGCCTGACTAGCAGCTCATTCAGCAGGCGGTGATTTTAAATCCCCGGCTGCTGAATACTACTCACAGCTGTTCAGAGCAGTTCAGGAGAACTGCCGCCGGCCGCGCTGAACTCCGTCTGCCGGGACCAGGTGAGTATATATATATTTTTTATTTTTACACATTTCTGGATAAATTGCAGGGAAGGGCATATGTATTTAAGCCCTTCCCGACAATTCATCCCGCGATCGCCGGCAGCCCATTGCTTTCAATGGAGCCGGCTGTATTGCCGGCTCCATTGAATTCAATGGCCTAACATCGTTCTTCTCTGCCACAGCTGTTACAGCTGTGGCAGAGGAGAACGATCTTTACGCTGACAGTGCAGGGGGGGGGGTCTCACTCTTGCCACTATTGTGGCTTAATAGTGGGACCTGGGAACTTGACATGCAGCCCAACATGTAGCCCCTCGCCTGCCCTATCCGTTTCTGTGTCGTTCCCATCACTTTCTTGAATTTCCCAGGTTTTCACAAATGAAAACCTTAGCGTGCATCGGTGATATACAAAAATGCTCGAGTCGCCCATTGACTTCAATGGGGTTCATTACTCGAAACGAACTCTAGAGCATCACTGAAAGTTCGACTCGAGTAACGAGCACTCGAGCATTTTGGTACTCGCTCATCTCTATTTAATTTTTCTTTTTCACACTGTACGTCATACTGCAGGAGCGATCAAAGCATCGCTAGTTGTGGTCCCCCAGGGGGGCTTAAAAAAGAAAATAAGATCAATAAAGTTTTATTAATTATTAGAGATGAGCAAGCACCAAAATGCTCGGGTGCTCGTTACTCGGGACGAAATTATCGCGATGCTCGAGGGTTCGTTTCGAGTAACGAACCCCATTGAAGTTAATGGGCGACTCGAGCATTTTTGTATATCACCGATGCACGCTAAGGTTTTCATTTGTGAAAACCTGGGAAATTCAAGAAAGTGATGGGAACGACACAGAAACGGATAGGGCAGGCGAGGGGCTACATGTTGGGCTGCATCTCAAGTTCCCAGGTCCCACTATTAAGCCACAATAGTGGCAAGAGTGGGCCCCCCCCCCTCCCAACAATTTTTACTTCTGAAAAGCCCTCATTAGCAATGCATACCTTAGCTAAGCACCACACTACCTCCAACAAAGCACAATCACTGCCTGCATGACACTCCGCTGCCACTTCTCCTGGGTTACATGCTGCCAACCCCCCCCCCCCCCCCGCACGACGCAGTGTCCACAGCGTACACCAAAGTGTCCCTGCGCAGCCTTCAGCTGCACTCATGCCACACGCTGGCCTCATAGCCACACCACCCTCATGTCTATTTATAAGTGCGTCTGCCATGAGGAGGAACCGCAGGCACACACTGCAGAGGGTTGGCACGGCTAGGCAGCGACCCTCTTTAAAAGGGGCGGGGCGATAGCCCACAATGCTGTACAGAGGCAATGAGAAATATAATCCTGTGCCACCGCCATCAGGAGCTGCACACGTGGGCATAGCAATGGGGAACCTATGTGCCACACACTATTCATTCTGTCAAGGTGTCTGCATGCCCCAGTCAGACCGCATTTTTTTATAAATAGTCACAGGCAGGTACAACTCCGCAATGGGAATTCCGTGTGCACCCACAGCATGGGTGGCTCCCTGGAACCCACCGGCTGTACATAAATGTATCCCATTGCAGTGCCCATCACAGCTCAGGTAACGTCAGATTAAATGCAGGTGGGCTTCGGCCCACACTGCATGCCCAGTCAGACTGGGGTTCTTTAGAAGTGGACACATGCAGTTACAACTCTGTGTGGACCGACAGCATGGGTGGGTGCCAGGAAGCCACCAGTGGTACATAAATATATCCCATTGCATTGCCCATCACAGCTGAGGTAATCTCATGTTAAATGCAGGTGGGCTTCGGCCCACACTGCATGCCCCAGTCAGACTGGGGTTCTTTAGAAGTAGACACATGCAGTTACAACTCCCTGTGGACCAACAGGATGGGTGGCTCCTGGAACCCACCGGTGGTACATAAATATATCCCATTGCAGTGCCCAGCACAGCTGATGTAATGTCAGCTTTAATGCAGGTGGGCAAAAAATTAGTTGGATTACACTGTAGGCGAGGGCCCCAAAAAATTGGTGTACCAACAGTACTAATGTACCTCAGAAAAATTGCCCATGCCCAACCAAGAGGGCAGGTGAAACCCATTAATCGCTTTGGTTAATGTGGCCTAATTTGTAACTAGGCCTGGAGGCAGCCCAGTTAAAATAAAAATTGGTTCAGGTGAAAGTTTCAACGCTTTAATGAGCATTGAAACGTATAAAAATTGTTTACAAAAATTATATGACTGGGCCTAAGAAAAATTGCCCGTTCGGCGTGATTACGTCAGGTTTCAGGAGGAGGAGCAGGAGGAGGAGGATGAATATTATACACAGATTGATGAAGCTAAAAGGTCCACGTTTTTGATGGTGATAGAGAACAATGCTTCCATCCGCGGGTGCAGCCTACGTATTGTTTAGGTATCGCTGCTGTCCGCTGGTGGAGAAGAGAAGTCTGGGGAAATCCAGGCTTTGTTAATCTTGATGAGTGTAAGCCTGTCGGCACTATCGGTTGACAGGCGGGTATGCTTATCTGTGATGATTCCCCCAGCCGCACTAAACACCCTCTCTGACAAGACGCTAGCCGCAGGACAAGCAAGCACCTCCAGGGCATACAGCGCGAGTTCAGGCCACGTGTCCAGCTTCGACACCCAGTAGTTGTAGGGGGCAGAGGCGTCACGGAGGACGGTCGTGCGATCGGCTACGTACTCCCTCACCATCCTTTTACAGTGCTCCCGCCGACTCAGCCTTGACTGGGGAGCGGTGACACAGTCTTGCTGGGGAGCCAGAAAGCTGTCAAAGGCCTTAGAGAGTGTTCCCCTGCCTGTGCTGTACATGCTGCCTGATCTTTGCGCCTCCCCTGCTACCTGGCCCTCGGAACTGCGCCTTCGGCCACTAGCGCTGTCGGATGGAAATTTTACCATCAGTTTGTCCGCCAGGGTCCTGTGGTATAGCATCACTCTCAAACCCCTTTCCTCTTCGGGTATGAGAGTGGAAAGGTTCTCCTTATACCATGGATCGAGCAGTGTATACACCCAGTAATCCATAGTGGCCAGAATGCGTGTAACGCGAGGTTCACGAGAAAGGCATCCTAACATGAAGTCAGCCATGTGTGCCAGGGTACCTGTACGCAACACATGGCTGTCCTCACTAGGCAGACCACTTTCAGGATCCTCCTCCTCCTCCTCCTCCTCAGGCCATACACGCTGAAAGGATGACAGGCAGGCAGCATGGGTACCCTCAGCAGTGGGCCAAGCTGTCTCTTCCCCCTCCTCCTCATGCTCCTCCTCCTCCTCCTTAACGCGCTGAGATATAGACAGGAGGGTGCTCTGACTATCCAGCGACATACTGTCTTCCCCCGCCTCTGTTTCCGAGCGCAAAGCGTCTGCCTTTATGCTTTGCAGGGAATTTCTCAAGGCATAGCAGAGGAATGGTGACGCTAATGATTGCAGCATCGCCGCTCACCATCTGGGTAGACTCCTCAAAGTTTCCAAGGACCTGGCAGATGTCTGACAACCAGGCCCACTCTTCTGTAAAGAATTGAGGAGGCTGACTCCCACTGCGCCGCCCATGTTGGAATTGGTATTCCACTATAGCTCTACGCTGCTCATAGAGCCTGGCCAACATTTGGAGCGTAGAGTTCCACCGTGTGGGCACGTCGCACAGCAGTCGGTGCACTGGCAGATGAAACCGATGTTGCAGAGTGCGCAGGGTGGCAGCGTCCGTGTGGGACTTGCGGAAATGTGCACAGAGCCGGCACACCTTTCCTAGCAGGTCTGACAAGCGTGGGTAGCTTTTCAGAAAGCGCTGAACCACCAAATTAAAGACGTGGGCCAGGCATGGCATGTGCGTGATGCTGCAGAGCCGCCACCAGGTTACGGCCGTTGTCACACATGACCATGCCCGGTTGGAGGCTCAGCGGCGCAAGCCAGCGGTCGGTCTGCTCTGTCAGACCCTGCAGCAGTTCGTGGGCCGTGTGCCTCTTCTCTCCTAAGCTGAGTAGTTTCAGCACGGCCTGCTGACGCTTGCCCACCGCTGTGCTGCCACGCCGTGCGACAGCGACTGCTGGCGACGTGCTGCTGCTGACACATCTTGCTTGCGAGACAGAGGTTGCGTAGGAGGAGGAGGAGGAGGAGGAGGAGGGTGGTTTAGTGGAGGAAGCATACACCGCCGCAGATACCACCACCGAGCTGGGGCCCGCAATTCTGGGGGTGGGTAGGAAGTGTGCGGTCCCAGGCTCTGACTCTGTCCCAGCCTCCACTAAATTCACCCAATGTGCCGTCAGGGAGATATAGTGGCCCTGCCCGCATGTGCTTGTCCACGTGTCCGTTGTTAAGTGGACCTTGGCAGTAACCGCGTTGGTGAGGGCGCGTACAATGTTGCGGGAGACGTGGTCGTGCAGGGCTGGGACGGCACATCGGGAAAACTAGTGGCGACTGGGAACTGAGCAGCGCGGGGCCGCTGCCGCCATGATATCTTTTGAAAGCCTCCGTTTCCACAACCCTATAGAGCAGCATCTCCAGGCTGATAAATTTGGCTATGTGCTTGTTTAACGCTTGAGCGTGCAGGTGTGTGGCGGCGTACTTGCGCTCCAACACTTGCGCTAGCGACGGCTGGACGGTGCGCTGAGAGACATTGGTGGATGGGGCCGAGCACAGCGGAGGTGAGGGTGTGGGTGCAGGCCAGGAGACGGTAGTGCCTGTGTCCTGAGAGGGGGGTTGGATCTCAGTGGCAGGTTGGGGCACAGGGGAAGAGGCAGCGGTGCAAACCGGAGGCGGTGAACGGCCTTCGTCCCACCTTGTGGGGTGCTTGGCCATCATATGTCTGCGCATGCTGGTGGTGGTGAGGCTGGTGCTGGTGGCTCCCCGGCTGATCTTGGCGCGACAAAGGTTGCACACCACTGTTCGTCGGTCGTCTGCACACTCAGTGAAAAACTGCCAGAACTTTGAGCATCTCGGCCTCTGCAGGGTGGCATGGCGCGAGGGGGCGCTTTGGGAAACAGTTGGTGGATTATTCGGTCTGGCCCTGCCTCTACCCCTGGCCACCGCACTGCCTCTCCCAACCTGCCCTGCTGCTGCACTTGCCTCCCCCTCTAAAGACCTGTCCTCAGTAGGCGTAGCAAACCAGGTGGGGTCAGTCACCTCATCGTCCTGCTGCTCTTCCTCCGAATCCTCTGTGCGCCCCTTCCTTGGACTTACTCCAATTACTACTACCTGAGTGATAGACAACTCTGTCTCATCGTCATTGTCCTCCTCACCCACTGAAAGCTCTTGAGACAGTTGCCGTAAGTCCCCAGCCTCATCCCCTGGACCCCGGGAACTTTCCAAAGGTTGGGCATCGGTCACGACAAACTCCTCCGGTGGGAGAGGAACCATTGCTGGCCATTCTGGGCAGGGGCCCGGGAACAGTTCCTGGGAGTCTGCCTGCTCCTCAGAATGTGTCATTGTAATGGAGTGAGGAGGCTGGGAGGAAGGAGAAGCAGCAGCCAGAGGATTCAGAGTTGCAGCAGTGGACGGCGCAGAATTCTGGGTGGTCGATAGACTGCTGGATGCACCTCTGCCATCCACGACAGGACCTGCTCACACTGCTCATTTTCTAATAAAGGTCTACCGCGTGGACCCATTAATTGTGAGATGAATGTGGGGACGCCAGAAACGTGCCTCTCTCCTAATCCTGCAGCAGTCGGCTGCGATACACCTGGATCAGGAGCTCGGCCTGTGCCCACACCCTGACTTGGGCCTCCGCGTCCTTGCCCGCGTCCACGTCCTCTAGGCCTACCCCTACCCCTCAGCATGCTGTATTACCAGTGGTGCAGAAACAGGACGCTGTAAATAAATGTGCCGCTTATTGGCCTGTGGTTGGAGGCTGACTTCCCTTACAGAACGCACAGCAGAGCCAGAAAACAATTTTGCGCACGCCTGTAGTGAGACGTAGGTGCGTATGACTGAGCTAGTGGAATTCACAGCGCAGAAGTAGTCAAGTGGCCAAAGGCCAGTAGTAGGCCTTAAGTATTTTGCTTCTATTTTTAAAAAATGCTGAGCTGATACTGTTAAGGACCGTTACACATGACCGGTCACATTAACCTTTCAAGCCTTGGGTTCCAAATTAGTTCGTACCTGGATGCATCATGGAGGCCAAGAACCACAGAAAGAGTCGGTTTCCAGTTCTCCTCAGATACGTAGAGAGAGCCCCGGCAAGTATATAGCTCACTCTGCTTAAGGCGTACGTACTCTGAATCTTTATTTACTTTTCATAGCGTTCCTCAATACAGGAAAGGAATACGTCATTAGTCACGGCTTTAATCTCATTGGGTTAAAAAATAAAACATTACAGCATAGTGTGAGAATATATATGAAATGTCCTTCAAATGTTAATGATATCTCGTCCTCCCTTGTGAGTTTGGATGGTCGCAGCATCTTATTAGCACGATTCGTTCTTTTCCCAGAGCTCAGGGCGTGGGAGGGTTTCTTCTGATAACGATTTTTTCAGGCTTGGTTCTCGGAAGAATAAAAACAAATCATTAGACATTGCACCGAATCTCATGCCCTGCTCCATTTTGTATCGAGCGGCCATTTTGAGACAGATTCTTCCATTTTATGAGCCTGTACCTTCTCAACCCCCCCCCCCCCCTAGAAACTATCTCAAAATAAACGATACTTTATAACTTCTGCAGGGCGGGGTAAGGTTTGCTTTCCCTATCTCTAGCTTATGATCTATGCCCTACCTATCATTGTTGGTCAGCTGTTCAAGGGCTAATCCCTTCCCCGACAACTAATCCTAACTAACTAAACACAAAGACCTGATGGACACAGAAGGGATCTACAACACACATGCTACTCTATTCTAATGGCTGGGAGACTAGAGTGGTCACCCCTGCTTCTGCTGAGACAGATCTGTAAGGGGACAAATCGCTCTGTTGTATCATAGGCATATAGCCTGGGGTCTCTACATTTATGTATACGGGGGCGACAGGTACCATCTGATCTGTAAGCTTAGCACAGGAGCCTTTTATGCAGGGCACAATACAAACAGAAAGTAGCAGGAGTATGATAAGAGTAACCAGAATCCCTATTCCTATCTGCATCAAGAATTGTTTCCATTGTCCGGTCCATGCAAACCACTCATCCCAGGGGTTAGTTATCCCAGAATTACGCTTCAGCACTTCTGACAATGTGGCCAATTTCTTTATTGCGATTAGTCACTTTACCTGTGGGGCCTGTATTATCTGGAATATACGTACAGCAAGTTTCACCAATCATTTACAAACACCACCTTTCTCGGCTAGTATCATATCCAGAGGCATTCGGTTCTGGAAAGTCATGGTGGCTGTGGGGCCTAATTGATCAGCAAGCCCTTGAAGAACATCTCTTGTGTAGTTGACAAAGCGTTGTTGAGTGTAATAAATGGAATTGATCCAGTCTACATTTTTTGTTAATTGTCACTATTCCAAATAGAGACTGGAAACTGGCTTTCACTTGGTCTCTGGCACCCCCCCCCCCCCCCCTTGGCTGTGGGGCCTAATTGATCAGCAAGCCCTTGAAGTGCATTTCTTGTATAGTTCACGAACCTTTGTTAGTTGTAATATATATCAACACTAGCTGATATACCCGGCTTCACCCGAGTTTATTTGGTACTTTTGTTTATCTGGTGTTCACACGGAAAATCTTATGAAGTCGTGCTTACTTTAGAGATACTGAGGAAAAAAATATGTTCACCATTTTGCATAGTTCTCTGCGTTACCCAGGAAACACCACGGGGAGGTAACCATGCAACGTATCCTTTATATAAAATGACATCAGGAAGTAAGAGAATTTGATTACGTACATAAAATTTGGACACTAATTCTTTTGCGCTTAGAATTGAATAATCGAGTTGGGACCTATTAACTTTTCATATTTATGACACAATCAATGCTTGTGCCAAATTTCATGTTTCTATGACATTGGGAAGTGAGAGATTTGGATTATGTACGTAAAATTTGGAAGCTAATTCTTTTGCGCATAGAATTGAATAATCGAGTTGGGACCCATTCGCTTTTACTATTTATGACATAATCAATGCTCGTGCCAAATTTCCTGTTTCTATGACACTGGAAAGTGAGAAAATTACATTCCGCACGTAAAATTTGGACGCTAATTCTTTTGCGCATAGAATTGAATAATTTAGTTGGGACCCATTAGCTTTTCCTTTTTATGACATGATCAATGCTCCTGCCAAATTTCACGTTTCTATGACATTGGGAAGTGAGAGATTTAGATTATGTACGTAAAATTGACGCCAATTCTTTTGCGCATAGAATTGAACAATCGAGTTGGGACCTATTAACTTTTCCTATTTATGACATAATCAATGCTCGTGCCTAATTTCCCGTTTCTATGACATTGGGAAGTGAGTGATTTAGATTATGTACGTTAAATTTCGACGCCAATTATTTTGCGCTAGAATTGAATAATCGAGTTGGGACCCAATTTGTTTTTCCTTTTTTGGAGATAATCTATGGTTGCGCCAAATTTCATGTTTCTACGACATCGGGAAGTTGGAGAACTTTTGGCGAGTCAGTCAGTGAGGGCTTTCAGCTTTATATATATATATATATAGATTCTTATTGATGGTTACTATTCCAAACAGGGACTCAAATCCGGCCTTAACTTGATCCCTGGCTTTAAACTCATCTGACACCCCCCTTGGCACTCCTATTGCATCTATATATATATACATGTGGATCAAACCTGCCACCTGGATCGTCAATTTCTCTCTTAGCACAATGCGGTGTTGGATTCTCACCCTTAGTGTAGTCTTATTGATTGTATTAATTTGTTCTGGTCCCTGAAACAGGGGGCTAGTGTACAGTAGTTAAAGGTGTGTGTGGCTACTTGTGTGTGTTAGAGGAATTGTACCACAATGTCACTGTGACAGCCACTTCCGCCCAGGTCCCCAACCCTGCCCATAGCCTGTAAAGGGTATGCAGGATCATGAGTTCTGTGCTCCGGGACCCAGGGCCTTTTTGCAGTGCGAGGTGTGGATCCAAGTGGACTTTCTTTCGAGCTTGACTGCAATTGGGGTGGTGAGCAACATCTGGTAAGGACCTTCAAACCAGGCTTTTCTCTCAAACTTTTTCACATAGACCCTGTCACCTGGTTTTTAGATTGTGACGCTCGTCTGTATGACCTGAGAGAGAAGCAGAGACTACAGAATGCGTTATTGACAATTCCTTGGAGAGACCTATGACAAAATTAACAAGAGAATCATTCCCCAAACTCGGCTACTGTGGCATGTACGCTCCTGAGGAAAAACTAATGGAAGACACTCAATTCAAGATTTGCCCGTTTCCTTTATTGCCTTTTGGATCTACTTTCCCACTACTCCGTGGATGGTAGGGTGTGTGAAAAGCCTGGAATATACCCAAAGCAGACATGGGGTATTGCATTATTTCACCTGTGAAGTGTGTACCTTTGTTTGACTCAATCACTTCCGGTACCCCGTATCTGCGGATTACCTCATTCATGAGCTTCTGTGCGGTTACCTGCTTATTTACTTTGGTAACAGAGTAGGTCTCCAACCTGAAAAACATCAACAACAACAAGCACATATTCATACTTCCCAACAAGTGGGAGCTGAGTGTAGCCAATTTGCAATCCCTGAAATGGGTAGAGTGGTCTAGGCAAGTGTTATGTGGCAAATTTACTTCTGCCCTGCTGCTTACGGCAAAGATCATGCAAAATTGGACAAATGATGCAGCAGCTACAGAAAACCCAGGAGCCACCTGTCCTCGTTCAAGCGTCGACATCATTGCTACTTTGAGAGGTGCGTCTTTCCGTGCGTCAGCTGGGCCATCATGGGGTACAGGGACTGTGGTAGGCAAGTTCTTGTTGACTGTTCGCCATACACCGTCTTGTTTCTGTTGCTCCCATATCTAGTCCATTTGTCTTTTTCTTCCTTGCTGCTTGTAACTGTAAAGTCTTTAGCATATCAAAGTCCAAGTTTTTATCAATGTCCAAAGTTTAGTCAATGTCCAAAGTTTTTGTCAAATTCTTCTTTTCTTCTTTTCTTCCACGGCTTGAGGGCCGCTGCCTTTGCTGTGTGGTCTGTGATGGCGTTGCCTCTTGCTTCTCCGGTGTAGGAATCGGTGTGAGCTTTCCACTTTGTTAGGTAGAAGTAGGGCCTCCGTGAGATTCTGCACCGCTGCACCATTCTTAATTGGCTGTCCTGCTGAAGTAAAAAACTGTCTGGCCTCCATATTGGGCCGTAATCATGAGCTATGCCAAATGCATACCGGGAGTCAGTGTAAAGGGTTGCCGTCTTACCTTCTGCCACTCTACACGCCTCAGTGAGGGCCTTCAGTTCCGCTTCTTGTGCTGAGACATGCGGAGGCATTCTGCTTTTAGGACATCTTGTTGTGTGACCACTGCATATCCAGTGTGGAGTCGTCCATCCTCACCCTGGGACCATCTATAAAGAACAACTCAAAATATGCATTGTTAACAGGGGCTTCAGTAACCTCTTAAAACTTACATTTTCTTGTTGCATCACTGCTAGACAATCAGGCTGGTACTCTATTTCAAATAGATCAGAATCTTGTTGGGAAAAAATTTAAAAATAGCTGATCTGCAATATCTAGATCACCTATTTCTCCTCCTCCCCCCTTTGAACCAGGATACTCAATTGAAAGAAGAGTAGCCAGGTTCAAAAGAGCACATTGTAGCCGGATCTGACAGGCCAGAGATAAGTGCTTGGGTTGCACTTGCGTGAGTATGCTCCGAATGACATGAGGGGTGAGGACCACTAAGGAATGGGGGGATGTAGTCCAATACCAACTCAGAAGTTTGGTCAACAATTGCCTGTACTGCTGCCACCGCACAAACACATAAGGGAGCTCCACGAGGCACTGGATCCAGCCTCATGGGGTAGTATCCAATTGGCCGTGGTTGTCCTCCGTGCTTTTGTGTCAATACTGTCGCCACATGGCGAGAAAGTTCAGTACAGAAAAGAGTAAATGGTAAAGTGTAGTTGGGAATACCTAAGGCTAGAGAGCTGCTTCAGGGGTGAGAGAGAAAAGAATGATTGAAAGACAGTCATAGAGTGGTTGCATAAGAGAGGAAACGGAGTGCATTCATGGGCGGCAGTATGAAACAAGGCCCAGAAAGGTGCGGAGTTTGGCAACGGATGTAGGTACAGGTATGGCCGGGACAGCAGCCTTTTGTTCCTCTGTCAGATGTTCAGTTCCTTGGGCTAAGCAATGACCAAAGAGAACAACCTGTGTTTTGCAGAACTGGAGTTTGTCTTTAGAGGCTTTACAGACATTTTCTGCAAGAAAAATTAACAGTGTAATTGTGGCTTATTGGCAGGCTTCCAAATTATCAGCACACAGCACCTACATGCGGTAGGTGGCTGACTGACACCTCATCAGCACACAGCACCTACATCACACAGCGCCGACAGCACACAGCGCCTACATGTGGTAGGCGCCTGGTTGACCCTTCAGCGTCTTTTTTGAACTAGAAAAGAGGGGTGTTTGTTGGATCAGTTAGTTTACAAAACTCTTCTGAACTGGCACCTGAGGTCTCAACTTGTACCAATCCATCCGGTGAGAATTTGATAGATGCAGATAAGGCCTGTAAGATATCAGTGCCAATAACAGAGACATGAATTACAACAGGGCAGAATAATCTACAAACACCTATTAATATTTGGAATGTGATATTCTTCAAGCAAATTCATTATTAATCTGATCCTGCCTGCAATGTCTCATCAAATTTGAGGAAACAAAAAAAACTTTTACTAGCTGCTCAAGATTCTCAACCCCTCCCATTACGTACTTTTACATCATCTAGCTCCACCCCTTTGATACTGGCCGATTGCGTCTTTCTTCACACTTTCGTTCAAACTCCACAGTCTGCCCATCCACATCACAAACAAGCAAAGTCCCATGCAGAGGGAGAAAAAAAACACTTCAATCCCCAGTAAATATCTGCATCATACATTTTACATTCATCACAGTCCAAACACGGGTCACTAACTCTCATCCATCCATGCGGTCAAGTCTGTCTCTCTCATTCAAATGTTAGTAAGAGTTCACACAGGACGTAACGCGTATGATGCAACTGTCCTCATCTTGCAAACAAGTGCATTCAATCACTCCCACCTCTCCCTGGAATCAATCAAACTTTAACTGTCTGTAATACTAGAGATGTACACCAGATTCCACAACAACCACTTAATCACTAATATTTTCCATAAAAGGAACACACATTTAGCAATTATACACACGTCCAACCAATCACAGAACTGACATTTACACAACAGCCAAAATATACCTTAGAATTCCTACCTTTCCTATTGATTCACTGTATTCATTACGGGTTCTATTCTGTTCAAGCAAACAAGGCTACTGTCCAGGGCTCTACGCTCTAATCTTTGGCCTTGAGAAGCACACATTCCTTCTCTGCGAAGTCAAGGCTTTCACTTCAATCTCACGAAACTCTGAAGGGAAGGGGGGTGACAAGGGGGAACAGAGCTTTTCACAAATCAAGCATTAACCCTCTATCTATTCATATATATATATATATATATATAATCTGTTATCACGTATTGACCCTCTCCTTCCTTCTCTAAGCTTTTCTACTGCCGTTTGTGATCCTAGCACCTATAGTGACCTTTCTTCTCAGCAGTATCTGACTTATGAGATATGGACAACACGTACAGCAATGACACAATGTTAGGACATTAAGACATACAGGACAAACAGCACTGGTGGTTGATTGAACATAATTGTCTGCAGACTCTGTATGAACTTGCTTCATGTCATAGGGGGACACAGACTAGAGGATTCCCTTTCTCCTCCATTTTCCCCCTTGCAAAGTGGAAAAGATTTTTTCAGCAACAACTACATTTGTGGGCAGTTTTAAGCACAAACCTACTTGGGATGGGGGTGCTAAACACAGACTGCAGAACAGATAATCGGGAGAAGGCTGTTTGTAGGTGGGATGCAGGGGACTTGAATGTTTCTATGCAAAATTCAGAAAAGGCACTCGTCATTGCAGTGCAAAGAATTGGTATGCCAGGTAAAAACATACATAGATGGGAGGTCAGAGGCCAGCTCATTTCTGCTGCGGAGCTAAGATGACACCTGAGCGGCAGCTGAAGGTATTGTTACAACAGATGCTAAAATGGCCGCTGGGCTATGGCTGGCACTGAAATGGCCACCGAGGGTGTGGCCTGACTGGGCGATGGTGACGGGAGGGTCCAGGAATACTACATACTAGACACGTATCAAGATATACCGACTGGTATTGGCCCCAATAACAACACGGCCATCTAGGGGCAGAGCAAAAGGGAGAAAAACATCATCCATGACACGGCCGGGGTGGTGCCCTCAGATGGTGAAGAAGGGCTGCCTTCCTTTGTCTTCAACTCAAAGCATATGAATAATCGCCATCTTGAAACTGCAACTTTCTTACTTCAACTTTACGTCACTTACTGAAACATTTTTCTCTGCAAACTTGAGCAATCGTCTATCAACCAAAATTCCTTCATTATCAGCTAACACACTTTTCAAGCCTTCTCCGACAGCCCCCACCTTTGCAAAACAACTGTCAGCTCTCTGTGAATATGAACTATTCCCTACATTTAGACTCCTAAATAACACATATGCTGGGACCTTCTGATGACGCCACACGTTCTGCATTTTCAACTTCTCTCTACATACTACCAACTGGACAGGATCCAAAAGACCATCATCTACAGTCTTTTTCTTAACAATTTAAACATCGTATATTACGACGGCCTAATTATAAGTATCTATAACTGCCTGAGACCCTGGTATGTCTATAGCCTTATGCTCAATCACGTAATGTAAGAACTCTAACGTCTGACGCCCTTTCACATAACTTCTTAACTTTCTTAACATACTCTTTGCCTGCTCTACATGACACCAAGTGGACAGGATCCAGGAGACCCTGATCAGTAGTCTTCTTCTTAAAGAACTTCAACATGTTTTTACGTACGATACAACAAGACGTAGTGTTCAAAGACTTCCACGTCTAAATGCCCTGTCCTCGATGACGTAGTGTTCACAGACTTCTACGTTCGATACAGTTAAACAGCCAAAATGCCTGATAGAGTTAAACAGCCAAAATGCCCTGTACCGTTAAACAGCCAGTCCTAATGGACCCACAAAATGCCCGGTACAGTTAAACAGCCAAAATGCCCTGTACCGTTAAACAGCCAGTCCTAATGGACCCACAATGAAAACACATATATATGTATATAGTCAAATTACAGATCCTGTCCCTCGGTGTCACTTAAGAGTACCCAAGACCTGAGGTAACAACATCTATTGATGACAGCTTAACAATTGTACATTGAAATAACGACTGACCGCAGGACAGACTACAATCAAATGTGCCAAAACAGACCACGGTAGACATCATATATATGTATATATGTGACTTACCGCGCTGTATGGGGTTGATCAGTCCCCGGCCTTTGGCACGGCTGATATCATCAACCCAGGTCTGTGTCGTAGTCCAATGGTTATCATCAGCGTCAATCAATAAATCCTGCCGACTACGCCAGTTGTTAAGGACCGTTACACATGACCGGTCACATTAACCTTTCAAGCCTTGGGTTCCAAATTAGTTTGTACCTGGATGCATCATGGAGGCCAAGAACCACAGAAAGAGTCGGTTTCCAGTTCTCCTCAGATACGTAGAGAGAGCCCCGGCAAGTATATAGCTCACTCTGCTTAAGGCGTACGTACTCTGAATCTTTATTTACTTTTCATAGCGTTCCTCAATACAGGAAAGGAATACGTCATTAGTCACGGCTTTAATCTCATTGGGTTAAAAAATAAAACATTACAGCATAGTGTGAGAATATATATGAAATGTCCTTCAAATGTTAATGATATCTCGTCCTCCCTTGTGAGTTTGGATGGTCGCAGCATCTTATTAGCACGATTCGTTCTTTTCCCAGAGCTCAGGGCGTGGGAGGGTTTCTTCTCATAACGATTTTTTCAGGCTTGGTTCTTGGAAGAATAAAAACAAATCATTAGACATTGCACCGAATCTCATGCTCTAAAGCTATTTCTGCTTGAATTATTGTTTCACTACGCACAAGCTTATTTACATCTTATAATGCTCCATTTTGTATCTAGCGGCCATTTTGAGACAGATTCTTCCATTTTATGAGCCTGTACCTTCTCAATACAGCAGACAGATACTGTAGGCAGCGTATAATATTATGTATACTCTTTCCCTCTGGCGGGATGACGGCGATCATGTAACAGAGACAGCAGATCCAGGAAACAATTTTGCGCAAGCCTGCTGTAACGCTTAGCTGCGTATTAATTACGACTACTACCTGCAGCAGACACGCAGTAAACTGAAGACGGTCACAGGCAGCCCAAATATAGTATTTTTCCCCAATTTTTTGGAAAAAGCCCACTGCCTATATAGCCTGAATATCTCTTTCCCTGCCTCACCAGTACTGGCCCTATACTCTGTACAATGACTGCAGACTGCGGACGCAATGCTCTGCACGGCCGATATACAAAAAAAAAAATTGTGCAACACTGCTAAAAGCAGCCTCAGCAGTACTGCACACGGTCAGATGTGGCCCTAAGAAGGACCGTTGGGGTTCTTGAAGCCTAAAATAACTCCTAACGCTCTCCCTATAGCAGCTCCGGCACCAGCAGCACTTTCCCTGATCTCTGTCAGAATGCATCTGTGGCGAGCCGCGGGAGGGGCCGATTTATATACTCGGGTGACACCTGATCTCGCCAGCCACTCACTGCAGGGGGGTGGTATAGGGCTTGAACGTCGCAGGGGGAAGTTGTAATGCTTTCCCTGTCTTTCTATTGGCCAGAAAAGCGCGCTAACGTCTCAGAGATTAAAGTGAAAGTAACTCGAACATCACGTGGTACTCGCCTCTAGTAACGAGCATCTCGAACACACTAATACTCGAACGAGTATCAAGCTCGGACGAGTACGTTCGCTCATCTCTATTATCCATTTTATTTCTTTTAAACTTTTTTTTGTTTGTTTTTACAATAAATCACCCTCCTTCTGCCAGATCTATAATAAAAAAATTTAAATAATAAAAGAGAAAAACATATTTGGTATCGCCGCATCCGTGAAAGTCCGATCTATCAAAGTAGCACATTATTTAGCCCACACGGTGAACGTAGTCCAAAAAAAAATGCAAGTACTGCAGCAAAAAAAACCAAAAAACTATGCAAGTTTGGTATCGTAGTAATCGTACTCACCCATAGAATAAAGTTACCATGTCATTATTGTTGCAGTTTGTGTGTCGTAGAAACAAAAGGGACTAAAAGATGGTGGAATGTCTTGGTTTTTTTCCCCCCATTTTACGCCACTTAGAATTTAGTAAAAATGTTTTTCAGTACATATGGTACTTTAAATAGCACCATTGAAAAATACAACTCGTCCCGCAAAAAACAAGCCCTCATGCAGTGATGTTGATGGGTAAAATGAAAGGGGGGGGGGAAGGGTCATTAAGGGGTTAAATAATGTATTAACTTCCTTCTCCGCAGGAATACCACATGTGTAATTTTAAATTTTTTACCAAGTAAAGGGTGGTGGTTTGGCGTTTATTTTTTTTTATAATTTTTTTTACTTTTTTAAAAATTTTTGTCCCTTTAGGGGAGTTTCACAGAGCTCCATCAGGACCCCCTGATCACATTGCAGAGGTTCGATGGTGACAGCCCTTCACATGCTGCGGTCGCATAGACAGCGGCACGTAAAGGGTTAAACAGTAGAGATCGGAGGTTTTCTCCATTTTCTGCTGTAAGAGCTGGTGCCTAGCCGAAGGTCTCTGTGGCAACCTGTAATCAAAACAGTGCAGGAGTTTTTAAAAAAAGAAGCATGAAGTTGCCGGCAGATTGGTAATATCTTCCTGCTTCTTTTTTAAAAGTCCTGCACTGTTCTCTGTGGGTCTGTGCAGGCAGAGCACACTGCCACAGCTTATGGCATTGTGCTCTGCAGGTCCCATAGTGAAACATAGCCCAGAAATCTTTTGGGATATATCACTATGGGCAGTGGAGCTCATCCCGGAAAATTTCCGGGCATGCCACTGAAGGGGTTAATGGAAAGTAGTGCCTAAATGCCAAGTTTTTTTTGTTTTTGTTTTTTTTAACACAGTTGGTGGTATAGCAGCAATGTTGTCTGGTAACTGTACAGTCCCTTTAATCTGCATTTGGGTGACAGCTTGGGTACATCTAAGGCTGCCTGAACACGACTGGATTTTTTCTGCGAAATCCGCAGCAAATTTCGTTCATAGCATACTATGGAAAATCACTTTTTCCTGCACACAAGCGAAAATCCATTTTGATTTCCAGTTGTGGAGGAAAAATTGCAGTGGGCTACATTTTTGCGCAGATTTTGCATGGACGGCTTCTATTGAAGTCTATGGAAGCCATCCTAACCGCAGCCAGTTCACAATTAACATTGTAGACAGCTCGCGAATTCTGTGTCATCGCCTACCAACGGCGCAAGAAAAACAAACATTTGAAGAAAAAAAATCTGTACTGCGCACAACCACCCGCAGGACAGAAAGAGACAACCAAAGTCAGCTACTCTGGGTCGCCGGCCACGGTCAGGGATGGAATCTGCTGCAGGAACCTGCATGCGGAATCCGGCTCTGCCCTGTTTAGGCAGCCTACATACTTTTGTACTTGTTTGCATTAGAAAAAGATAAATCACATAAGTTTTATAATCTGTTAACAAGTTCAAAAGAAGCTGCATTACACTGGCATGGCATTCACAATGATAAAACTAAATCAATACAATGAAACATTTTATTAGTATATAAATATTTCGACCAGGTAGGGTTACACAGCCAGAGCTGTGAGTTATTACACTTTTCTAAGGTCAAACTCTTGATTAAATAATTATTTGCGTAAGTGATGGTCCCTCTCATGACATTGAGCTTCAACAAAGCATGTCACAGCAAAGCACATATCAAAACAAAACCTAGGCCATGTGCTCACTGACTAAGGCCGCCTGCAGACGGGCGGGTCGGATCCGGCGGCGAGAATTCTCGTCGCGAGACCCGACCCCAGCGCCTGCAGGGAGGAGCGCGTACTCACCCGCGCGTGGCGGCCCCGGCTCTTTCATGTGCCGGCTGCCGGGCAGCTGGCACATGCACAGACCGGAGCCGGCGGCCGGGTGAGTGACGTTTCTGTGCAAGGCTCTGCAAGCCCCGCACAGAAATAGAACATGCCGCAGTTTGTTTGCCGCGCGACATTTCGCGCGGCCAAACCACGGCCGTCTGCATAGGAGTGCGTATTGTAATGACAATGATGTCATTGAATGGCTGTGATTGGCTGAAGGCACGTGTGTTTCTGGAGGCGGGGATTTCAACCACTGCGTCCAGAAAGCAATGCTCTGCCGGGGACCAGGAGGGAGCGACAGCCTGCAGCAGCGCCGCAGAACACCAGGAGAAGTGAGTAATGATTTTTATTCTTTGCTCCGCTGTATTCCCGGCGTATAAGGTGACAGTTGGGGGGTCGTCTTATACGCCCCGTCGCCTTATACGCCGGTATATATTTTTATTGTAACACATTTCTGAATGAATTGCAGGGAAGGGCTTATATATTTAAGCCCTTCCCGACAATTCATCCCGCGATCGCCGGCAGCCCATTGCTTTCAGTGGAACCTGCTGTATTGCTGGCTCCATTGAATTCAATGGGCAAACATCGTTCTTCTCTGCCACAGCTGTTACAGCTATGGCAGAGGAGAACGATCTTTATGCTGACAGTGGGGGGGGGGGGGGGCACTCTTGCCGCTATTGTGGCTTAATAGTGGGACCTGGGAACTTGAGATGCAGCCCAACATGTAGCCCCTCGCCTGCCCTATCCGTTGCTGTGTCGTTCCCATCACTTTCTTGAATTGCCCAGATTTTCACACATGAAAACCTTTAGCGAGCATCGGCGATATACAAAAATGCTCGGGTCGCCCATTGACTTCAATGGGGTTCGTTACTCGAAACGAACCCTCGAGCATCGCGAAAAGTTCGTTCCGAGTAGCGAGCACCCGAGCATTTTGGTGCTCGCTCATCTCTATTTAACATCTTTGGTTGACAACTTTGTATTACAGCTAAGAAAACCAACAAAATTAGTGCATGGGAGTAAAAGGGCATAGAAGGATTTTTTTTTTAAGGAAAAAAGGGCTTCCCATGGGTTCTTAACCAATCTATGACCTCTAAGAGTAAGGATAAGAAAATGCGCATATCTAAAACCTTCGTACCTTAGGACAAAGTCACCAGATATGATACCTGTAAACTTGGCAACCCCAAAAACCGTTAAGAGGATAACCTGGCATAACTTTAGGTATACAAGCTGGAGTCAAATACCATCTCATGAGGACCTTGACATTCCTTTTCAACATCTTGGTGTTCTAGGACTTTGTGGACTACAAGGTCTATATTTGAGACCATTCAGCATCGGTGAGCTCCTTACCCAGGTCAGCCTCCAATTTACGGACACATAATAACTAATGGCAGGACTGAACCTGGGTAAGACAAGAACATATAAGCGAAATATTCCCAGGCAGTGCAGATCTTGGTGGTAATGCAACTCAAACTGCTTAGGGAAGTAGGGCACTGAACTATGGTTAATAAGAGCCAGTACAGTATAAAATGTTTTATTCACAAGAGCTCCCAGCTGGCAGAGAGTAATTATCTTGAAGATCTGATAAGACTTTAATTCCCCATAGGTGCATGTAGTGACACACTTTGGTATGCCTCACTGTCAACCACGCCAAAAAAAGGATAGGGGAGTCCAATTCAGGGAAGGTGGGGGAGTACATTACTTCATATAGGGGCCATAGGAAGAAGCAGAGACATTAGCACAGTAGACATTAACTGAGTCCCACACCCAGAGAGAGAGTGTAAGCAGGATCAGGTTAGTAATAAATTACTTCTAGGATGGTAAAAGCCAAAACAGTCCATCAAATTGGATTGGATGACACCCCTATCATTAAGATGGCTTCATTGCGGAAAATCGCGGTGACATTAGTGCTTCCCAGCGGCAAAATATTGCTAGCGATATTCCGTCCCGCCCGTGGTCTCTCAGCCTTAATCTTCCATTCAACCTATGCCTGTAAAGGGCAACGTTGCTTACAACACCTTTCTGTACATAGCTAGTGACCGTTCTTTAGAAAATCTTGGGGTAATGCACTCTGCCTAACCATGATATGTGATATTTGCCCCAGTCTTCTAGTCAAGTGCATGAGAGGGTAGTTAACTGTAGCGAGGGCTTGCACATCGGTAGTGAGGCGAGTGCTGAGATACTCTATTTGGTCAGTTGCCCATTGAAAAGGAAAGCATGTCTTTAGGGAGGTGATTACCACCGAAGGCAATGTTATATTCAGTGCATACAAGTTGGTGTAAATGATAACTAAATTTGAGATCGACCCGAAACTGGACAAGGTCCAAAGAAGAGCTATGTGGCGATGCCAGTGTCATCACTGAAGAGACACCTCTTAGGAGACGTAGAAGCTACCCCTACTCCTTGTATGTTAAGGATCTTGGAGAATTGAGATCGCCCGTGACTCGAGAGCAAGGATAAAAAGCAAGGCAGAGAGAGGGCATCCTTGTTGGGTGACCCATGTTATGGATAAAAGGTCAGAGGAGAACTCACTGTATTGAATAGAAACTTTAGGGTCGCTGTTTAATGTCTTAAGCCAGGTGACCAAGTGCACAGGAAAGCCCCACTTGCCTAGCACTTAGAATCATAGAATGGTAGAGTTGGAAAGGACCTCCAGGGTCATTGGGTCCAACCCCCTGCTCAGTGCAGGATTCACTAAATCATACCGGACAGATATTTGTTCAGGAGATATTTGTCTTCAAAGAGGTAAGACCAGTAGACTGTATCAAATTAATATCTTTAATATCTGAGAGAAACATGGTGTGCAATCCACCTCATTTACAAAGATACATCAGGTGGGACACCCTTTGCAAAATGTATCTCTATTAGAGATGAGCGAGCACCAAAATGCTCGGGTGCTCGTTACTCGGGACGAAATTATCGCGATGCTCGAGGGTTCGTTTTGAGTACCGAACCCCATTGAAGTCAATGGGCGACTCGAGCATTTTTGTATATCGCCGATGCTCGCTAAGGTTTCCATTTGTGAAAATCGGAGCAATTCAAGAAAGTGATGGGAACGACACAGCAACAGATAGGGCAGGCGAGGGGCTACATGTTGGGCTGCATCTCAAGTTCCCAGGTCCCACTATTAACTTTTACTTCTGAAAAGCCCTCATTAGCAATGCATACCTTAGCTAAGCACCACACTACCTCCAACAAAGCACAATCACTGCCTGCATGACACTCCGCTGCCACTTCTCCTGGGTTACATGCTGCCCAACCCCCCCCCCCCCCCCGCACGACCCAGTGTCCACAGCGCACACCAACCTGTCCCTGCGCAGCCTTCAGCTGCCCTCATGCCACGCCACGCCACCCTCATGTCTATTTATAAGTGCGTCTGCCATGAGGAGGAACCGCAGGCACACACTGCAGAGGGTTGGCACGGCTAGGCAGTGACCCTCTTTAAAAGGGGCGGGGCGATAGCCCATAATGCTGTACAGAAGCAATGAGAAATATAATCCTGTGCCACCGCCATCAGGAGCTGCACACGTGGGCATAGCAATGGGGAACCTATGTGCCACACACTATTCATTCTGTCAAGGTGTCTACATGCCCCAGTCAGACCGCGGTTTTTTATAAATAGTCACAGGCAGGTACAACTCTGCAATGGAAATTCCGTGTGCACCCACAGCATGGGTGGCTCCCTGGAACCCACCGGCTGTACATAAATGTATCCCATTGCAGTGCCCATCACAGCTCAGGTAACGTCAGATTAAATGCAGGTGGGCTTCGGCCCACACTGCATGCCCCAGTCAGTCTGGGGTTCTTTAGAAGTGGACACATGCAGTTACAACTCCGTGTGGACCCACAGCATGGGTGGGTGCCAGGAAGCCACCGGCGGTACATAAATATATCCCGTTGCATTGCCCATCACAGCTGAGGTAATGTCATGTTTAATGCAAGTGGGCTTCGGCCCACACTGCATGCCCCAGTCAGACTGGGGTTCTTTAGAAGTGGACACATGTAGTTACAACTCCGTGTGGACCCACGGCATGGGTGGCTCCCTGGAACCCACCGGCGGTACATAAATATATCCCATTGCAGTGCCCAACACAGCTGATGTAACGTCAGCTTTTATGCAGGTGGGCAAAAAATTAGTTGGATTACACTGTAGGCGAGGGCCCCAAAAAATTGGTGTACCAACAGTACTAATGTACCTCAGAAAAATTGCCCATGCCCAACCAAGAGGGCAGGTGAAACCCATTAATCGCTTTGGTTAATGTGGCTTAATTTGTAACTAGGCCTGGAGGCAGCCCAGTTAAAATAAAAATTGGTTCAGGTGAAAGTTTCAACGCTTTAATGAGCATTGAAACGTGTAAAAATTGTTTACAAAAATTATATGACTGAGCCTTGTGGGCCTAAGAAAAATTGCCCGTTCGGCGTGATTACGTCAGGTTTCAGGAGGAGGAGCAGGAGCAGGAGGAGGAGGATGAATATTATACACAGATTGATGAAGCTAAAAGGTCCACGTTTTTGATGGTGATAGAGAACAATGCTTCCATCCGCGGGTGCAGCCTACGTATTGTTTAGGTATTGCTGCTGTCTGCTGGTGGAGAAGAGAAGTCTGGGGAAATCCAGGCTTTGTTCATCTTGATGAGTGTAAGCCTGTCGGCACTGTCGGTTAACAGGCGGGTACGCTTATCTGTGATGATTCCCCCAGCCGCAATAAACACCCTCTCTGACAAGACGCTAGCCGCATGACAAGCAAGCACCTCCAGGGCATACAGCGCGAGTTCAGGCCACGTGTCCAGCTTCGACACCCAGTAGTTGTAGGGGGCAGAGGCGTCACGGAGGACGGTCGTGCGATCGGCTACGTACTCCCTCACCATCCTTTTACAGTGCTCCCGACGACTCAGCCTTGACTGGGGAGCCGTGACACAGTTTTGCTGGGGAGCCAGAAAGCTGTCAAAGGCCTTAGAGAGTGTTCCCCTGCCTGTGCTGTACACGCTGCCTAATCTCTGCGCCTCCCCTGCTACCTGGCCCTCGGAACTGCGCCTTCAGCCACTAGCGCTGTCGGATGGAAATTTTACCATCAGTTTGTCCGCCAGGGTCCTGTGGTATAGCATCACTCTCGAACCCCTTTCCTCTTCGGGTATGAGAGTGGAAAGGTTCTCCTTATACCGTGGGTCGACCCAGTAATCCGTAGTGGCCAGAATGCGTGTAACGCGAGGTTCACGAGAAAGGCATCCTAACATGAAGTCAGCCATGTGTGCCAGGGTACCTGTACGCAACACATGGCTGTCCTCACTAGGAAGATCACTTTCAGGATCCTCCTCCTCCTCCTCCTCAGGCCATACACGCTGAAAGGATGACAGGCAGGCAGCATGGGTACCCTCAGCAGTGGGCCAAGCTGTCTCTTCCCCCTCCTCCTCATCCTCCTCATGCTCCTCCTCCTCAACGCGCTGAGATATAGACAGGAGGGTGCTCTGACTATCCAGCGACATACTGTCTTCCCCCGCCTCTGTTTGAGCGCAAAGCGTCTGCCTTTATGCTTTGCAGGGAACTTCTCAAGAGGCATAGCAGAGGAATGGTGACGCTAATGATTGCAGCATCCCCGCTCATCATCTGGGTAGACTCCTCAAAGTTTCCAAGGACCATGCAGATGTCTGCCAACCAGGCCCACTCTTCTGTAAAGAATTGAGGAGGCTAACTCCCACTGCGCCGCCCATGTTGGAGTTGGTATTCCACTATAGCTCTACGCTGCTCATAGAGCCTGGCCAACATGTGGAGCGTAGAGTTCCACCGTGTGGGCACGTCGCACAGCAGTCAGTGCACTGGCAGATGAAACCGATGTTGCAGGGTGCGCAGGGTGGCAGCGTCCGTGTGGGACTTGCGGAAATGTGTGCAGAGCCGGCGCACCTTTCCGAGCAGGTCTGACAAGCGTGGGTAGCTTTTCAGAAAGCGCTGAACAACCAAATTAAAGACGTGGGCCAGGCATGGCACGTGCGTGAGGCTGCCGAGCTGCAGAGCCGCCACCAGGTTACGGCCGTTGTCACACACGACTATGCCCAGTTGGAGGCTCAGCGGCGCAAGCCAGCGGTTGGTCTGCTCTGTCAGACCCTGCAGCAGTTCGTGGGCCGTGTGCCTCTTATCTCCTAAGCTGAGTAGTTTCAGCACGGCCTGCTGACGCTTGGCCACCGCTGTGCTGCCACGCTGCGCGACACCGACTGCTGGCGACGTGCTGCTGCTGACGCATCTTGCTTGCGAGACGGAGGTTGCGTAGGAGGAGGAGGAGGGTGGTTTAGTGGAGGAAGCATACACCGCCGCAGATACCACCACCGAGCTGGGGCCCGCAATTCTGGGGGTGGGTAGGACGTGAGCGGTTTCAGGCTCTGACTCTGTCCCAGCCTCCACTAAATTCACCCAATGTGCCGTCAGGGAGATATAGTGGCCCTGCCCGCCTGTGCTTGTCCACGTGTCTGTTGTTAAGTGGACCTTGGCAGTAACCGCGTTGGTGAGGGCGCGTACAATGTTGCGGGAGACGTGGTCGTGCAGGGCTGGGACGGCACATCGGGAAAAGTAGTGGCGACTGGGAACTGAGTAGCGCGGGACCGCCGCCGCCATCATACTTTTGAAAACCTCCGTTTCCACAACCCTATACGGCAGCATCTCCAGGCTGATAAATTTGGCTATGTGCACGTTTAATGCTTGAGCGTGCGGGTGCGTGGCGGCGTACTTGCGCTTGCGTTCCAACACTTGCGCTAGCGACGGCTGGACGGTGCGCTGACAGACATTGGTGGATGGGGCCGAGGACAGTGGAGGTGAGGGTGTGGGTGCAGGCCAGGAGACGGTAGTGCCTGTGTCCTGAGAGGGGGGTTGGATCTCAGTGGCAGGTTGGTGCACAGGGGGAGAGGCAGCGGTGCAAACCGGAGGCGGTGAACGGCCTTCGTCCCACCTTGTGGGGTGCTTGGCCATCATATGTCTGCGCATGCTGGTGGTGGTGAGGCTGGTGGTGGTGGCTCCCCGGCTGATCTTGACGCGACACAAGTTGCACACCACTGTTCGTCGGTCGTCTGCACTCTCAGTGAAAAACTGCCAGACCTTTGAGCACCTCGGCCTCTGCAGGGTGGCATGGCGCGAGGGGGCGCTTTGGGAAAGTTGGTGGATTATTCGGTCTGGCCTCTACCCCTGGACACCGCACTGCCTCTCCCAACCTGCCCTGCTGCTGCCCTTGCCTCCCCTTCTGAAGACCTGTCCTCATTAGGCGTAGCAAACCAGGTGGGGTCAGTCACCTCATCGTCCTGCTGCTCTTCCTCCAAATCCTCTGTGCGCTCCTCCCTCGGACTTACTGCCCTTACTACTACCTCACTGATAGACAACTGTGTCTCATCGTCATCGTCCTCCTCACCCACTGAAAGGTCTTGAGACAGTCCCCAGCCTCATCCCCCGCACCCCGGGAACTTTCCAAAGGTTGGGCATCGGTCACGACAAACTCCTCCAGTGGGAGAGGATTCGGAACCCTTGCTGCCCATTCTGGGCAGGGGCCCGGGAACAGTTCCTGGGAGTCTGCCTGCTCCTCAGAATGTGTCGGAGCAGCAGCCAGAGGATTCAGAGTTGCAGCAGTGGACGGCGCAGAACTCTGGGTGGTCGATAGATTGCTGGATGCACTTTCTGCCATCCACGACAGGACCTGCTCACACTGCTCATTTTCTAACAAAGGTCTACCGCGTGGACCCATTAATTGTGAGATGAATGTGGGGACGCCAGAAACGTGCCTCTCTCCTAATCCCGCAGCAGTCGGCTGCGATACACCTGGATCAGGAGCTCGGCCTGTGCCCACACCCTGACTTGGGCCTCCGCGCTCGCGTCCACGTCCTCTAGGCCTACCCCTACCCCTCAGCATGGTGTATTACCAGTAGTGCAGAAACAGAATGCTGTAATTAAATGTGCCGCTTATTGGCCTGTGGTTGGAGGCTGACTTCGCTTACGGAACGCCAGGAAATAATTTTGCGCAAGCCTGCTGTAACACTTAGCTGGCTGCGTATGAATTAGGAGGACAACTACACCCAGCACAGACCCAGTACACTGAGGACAGTCACAGGCAGCCCAAATAGATTTTTTTTCCCCAAATGTTTTTGGAAAGGCCCACTGCCTATATTCAATAAATATATGTCTTCTGTCCCTGCCTCACCACCACTACTGGCCCTGGAGTATGTAAAATAACTGCAGACTGTTGCACTGTGGACTGGAATACAGCGGTGATGTAACAGCCAACACAGAGCCAGGAAATAATTTTGTGCAAGCCTGCTGTAACACTTAGCTGGCTGCGTATGAATTAGGAGGACAACTACACCCAGCACAGACCCAGTACACTGAGGACAGTCACAGGCAGCCCAAATAGATTTTTTTTCCCAAATGTTTTTGGAAAGGCCCACTGCCAATATTCAATAAATATATGTCTTCTGTCCCTGCCTCACCACCACTACTGGCCCTGGAGTATGTATAATTACTGCAGGGCGCAATGCTCTGCACGGCCGATATACAAAAAAAAAAAAAAGTGCAACACTGCAAAAAGCAGCCTCCACACTACTGCACACGGTTAGATGTGGCCCTAAGAAGGACCGTTGGGGTTCTTGAAGCCTAAAATACTCCTAACACTCTCCCTATAGCAGCTCCGGCACCAACAGCACGTTCCCTCCTCTATGTCAGAATAAATCTGTGGCGAGCCGCGGGAGGGGCCGATTTTTTTATACTCGGGTGACACCTGATCTCGCCAGCCACTCACTGCAGGCGGGTGGTATAGGGCTTGAACGTCGCAGGGGGAAGTTGTAATGCCTTCCCTGTCTTTCTATTGGCCAAAAAAGCGCGCAAATTTGTCAGAGATGAAAGTGAAAGTAACTCGAACATCGCGTGGTACTTGTCACGAGTAACGAGCATCTCAAACACGCTAATACTCGAACGAGTATCAAGCTCGGACAAGTACGTTCACTCATCTCTAATCTCTATGTATCAACCCCCCTAGGCCTGTGTCCATCTTGAAGGGAATTTTAAAAATCAAAAGCAGGTTACATAACATAGGAATATAGTTTTTGTAATTAAGGGCTGTGAAACTACTTGGGTGCGGTCTTTTATTCATTTTTAATGTCTTAACAGCCTCTACCACTTCTTCTGGTGAAGATTTCTCGATCTGAAAAAACAAATAGTTCACATGCTATATGGTAGGTAGTGAATAGAAATTCTGAGACTACAGCCAGATCAGGAGAACCCTGCTCTGTGTACAGTTGCTGCAAATTATGGCAAAACTCCCACACTAGTGTCTGAGGACCTAAAGTCACCCAATCAGTACTTGTGCGTAACTTAAAGGGGTGGTCTCGCGAAACCAAGTGGGGTTATACACTTCCGTATGGCCATATTAATGCACTTTGTAATGTACATATGAGCCATACAGAAGTTATTCCACTTACCTGCTCCGTTGCTAGCGTCCTCGTCTCCATGGTTCCGTCTAAATTCGCTGGCAGCTTGCTTTTTTAGACGCGCTTGCGCAGTCCGGTCTTCTCCTTCCAGCACGAGCCGCTTCAGTGTGCTCCCCGCTACAGCTCTTCTGCATGCGCAGACGAGCTGTCACTGCTCGGGAGCGCGCTGGAGCGGCCATTCTGTACCTTCCTCTGTTAGAGGAAGGTGCAGAGCTGCCGAGCTGTCCGGAGAAGCCGCCCAGCTGTCCCGCCGTCCAGCTGTCCTGGTAAGTGATGGGCCGGGGGGGCTGCCGCTGCGCCGGGCTGCGCCGGGGGGGGGGGGGCTGTCGCTGCGATGGGGGGGGGCTGTCGCTGCGCCGGGGGAACTAGCGCTGGGCCGGGGGGGGGGGGGGGGGGCTGTCGCTGGGCCGGGGGGGGGGGGGGCTGTCGCTAGGCCGGGGGAACTAGCGCTGGGCCGGGGGGGGCTGTCGCTGCGCCGGGGGAACTAGCGCTGGGCCGGGGGAACTAGCGCTGGGCCGGGGGAACTAGCGCTGGGCCGGGGGGGGCTGTCGCTGCGCCGGGGGAACTAGCGCTGGGCCGGGGGGGGGGGCTGTCGCTGGGCCGGGGGGGCTGCCGCTGTGATGGGGGGGGGGGCTGCGCCGGTTACCTTCTGCCTGGCGGTGGGTGACTGGTCGGCCGTGTTCACTCCAGGGGTCCGGTCGGCGGCTGCGGGGCGTCTGGTTGCCATGGAGACACAGCTGGTAGCGTCTCGGGAGCGCGCACGTTGGGCTACAGCAAGCGATGCGAAAAGAGCTGGCGGCCATCTTGGGAAAAAGTTTTATAAGTTGCTGAAACGCTGGAACGGTAAGTAGAAACCAGCTAGGAAAGTCATTTACAGGGGTAATTAGTAATGTATGTTTAATTAGGGGGACTGGGCAAAAAAAAAAATTCACTGCTTCCTCGAGACATCTCCTTTAAGCTGCACAATGAAACAGGGCACCTCAGGTGTTATCCTTATTTAGCGTACAGTAACGCTGCTGAAACTAGCGTATACTCTTCTGCTTTCTCAGTCAAACGTAAGTCAGACTCATGTTAGGCACACTCTAACTACTGGAATATCTGCAAAGTAAAAGACTGCTTCAATTGGGCTCCTAAAGAAGAGAGCTGGACTTTGAGTGTGGTTTAGATTTTGGTTATATTATAATTTGATGTAGCCAGCCCTAGCTAGCTACAACACACCCAACAACACTTGAAAAAAAGTTCTGCATAAACAGATAACTTTCAGCTATATTTAACCTTGTTTTCCATGAATAACCTGCACTTCCTGAACCACCTCCCATGTTTCTGTGCTTTGAGCGGCCAGCTTCCTATATTCACTTTGCTGTTTTTTTACCTTCTTCACAGATGGACATTACAGGCCAACTGCTGCTTTTTACATTAATTACAAATATTTCTATTATGTATCACTGAAATAAACCTAATAAAATGCAAATGTGACAGAATTATATTTATGTTTGCAGCCTCTTCAGAAGGCCCTGTTATGACTAGCGGCAGGACAGTGCATTGCAGCTTCATGCCATTCACTAGTAGTACAGCATTTCACAATATGAACAACTCTCCAGCCAGTGTAAACATTGAAGAGGCTGCAGTGCTGGTCCAGCGGGTGCGCTGACTTTGGCTTGGTCACGGTGGTACAAGCTTAAAATGGTAGCTTGTGCAGCAAGTGGGATTTTAAATAGGTATTGGCTAACGCAAATAGTAATTAGGGTAAATTTGTTGTGACGCTAGTGCCTTTGAATGAATGCGTTGTGCTGATGAAATGAAGAGACCATGAGTCCACAAAGGTAACAGTAAAACTGAAGGCACACAGTTTACTTAGACTTGGTCGGAGTACAAGGTTCACAATTTTCAGCTAGCACGCAGTAAAATCTTCAACAACGTCCTGAACACATCAAACTACATGTAGTAACTCCTTGACTTTCTCCTGAAGAATAGGATGAGACTGACAGGCTAAGTTAAGTGGTTACTGAACTAGGAGGTTATTTGTGGAGGAATGAGAGGAATAGTACAAGCTCTCCTGTGGATGCTCTGACTCCTGGCTGTGCAGGGACAAGTTAAACTCACAGTTGTGGTGTTGGGTTCCTTTTAGTTTACAGGAAAATTTCCCCCTTGTATTGGTTCCTCCAGGCAAGGTTGAAGGCTCCTTTCTCTCTCTGCTCCTATCCTCCTTCCTCTTCTCTTGCATGCTTCTTCCCAGTCTTGCAATGCTCTCTACCTGCTGATTCCGCCCATCACCCCCCCCCCTCTCCCTTTTCAACTCGCTTCACCTACCAATCCTGAGCTAGGACTAACTGAAGCAACCAATCCCCAAACTATCTAAGGATGAGAGATGGGGTGAGAGGGATAAGCCTGAATTCTGCTGAATCATGCAATGTTAAATAGTGGGAGCATTATAACTTCCTCAAACTTGAAAAAGGCCTGCTATAGGCCGAAACGCATTGCTGTGTATTGCTCCTGAAATCACTTGAATAAACGGAATCTTTGACATACCATGCAGTGCGGAGTGACATCTATTTTCATTTTTGTGGTGCGGCAGGGGGGTTCTAGGGAGGAGTCTTCCTAAACCAGTAAGTGATTTACTATATATCACTAGATTCATAGGTGTGACATCTTATTCCATGGATGTTTTATCTTTTTCCATGAGTTGCTCCTATCACATACATTGAGTGCGGCTGTTTTCTTTTCTCCTTTTTTTTTTTCTCTGCATATTTCCCGCAGCGTTAAACTTTGGGCTTTCTGGTGTCTTGGCTGCCTACTCTCCACATCTGTTGTGGTTTTGGGATTGTAGTTTGGAGCACCCGATTATCTGGCCTATCATCTCTGTTGGAGTGCTGTTCCTCATCCCACTTTACTTGACATCTCTCTGCTTATAGATAGCTTGAATTCTTTTATTCCCCTAATAGCACAAGGAAGATCAGCTAATGTTGAGAAAGTCGAACTTTTAAATTCCTATTTTGTATCTGTTTTCGCTCAGAAAGTAGATGCCACATCATTCTTAACCAATTCACCATTTTTATCTTGTAAGCATCCAATAGCATCTTTGATTTTTCTCTTGCTTTTGACATACCCCCAAAATCCTTTTTTATTGCTTTTGGCCTCTATTGCAAGCCTCAATTCATTATTAGCTTTAGCTTTTCTGACACTTGCCCTACAGTTTCTGCAGACTGCATTATATTCTTCTTTAGATATTCCCCCTCTTTCCATTTGCTAAACATATTTTTCTTTGTTTTTCACATGTGTGGAAGATTTGTGTTCATCCATCCTAGTTGCTTTAAATGCTTCCCATCCTTCCTTCTTTTAGGGATTGCTAACGATTGTGCTTTGAGAATCTCCTTTAGCAATATTTCCCAACCTTCTTGGACATTCCTGTTCTTAAGAATAGAGATGAGCGAGCGTACTCGGAAAAGCACTACTCGCTCGAGTAATTTGCTTTATCCGAGTATCGCTGTGCTCGTCCCTGAAGATTCGGGTGCCGCTGCGGCTGACAGGTGAGTTGCAGCGGGGAGCAGGGGAGAGCGGGCGGGAGAGAGGGAGAGAAAGATCTCCCCTCCGTTCCTCCCCGCTCTCCCCTGCAGCTCCCCGCTCCGTGCCGGCACCCGAATCTTCAGGGACGAGCACAGCGATACTCGGATAAAGCAAATTACTCGAGCGAGTAGTGCTTTTCCGAGTACGCTCGCTCATCTCTACTTAAGAACATCCAGCCATTGGATTCTTCCTACCCTCTTTCTGAGTTCATTGAAATCTGCTTTTCTGAAATCCAACCTTGAGGTCTGAGTTTTCTCAGGTCTTCCTCCCCTTTTTATCCAAAATTCAAGGGTAGCATGATCACTGCCTCCTAAGGTCTCAGCTACCCTTACTTCCTCAACCATTTCCTGCCTATTCGTAAGAATTAGGTCCAAGATAGCAGATTTCTTTGTTTTCTCTTTGACCTTTTGGAAGATAAAGTTGTCAGTAAGAGCGGCTAAGAATTTGTTGGATCCATTACTTTTACCTGAAAGAGATTCCCAACAAATTTCTGGATAGTTAAAATCTCCTATAATTATGTCATACTTTTTTGAGAGCTTGGCCATCTGATGTAGAAAGAGTTCATTAATATCTTCTTGTCCAGGCAGCCTATAGTAAATGCATACAACGGTGTCCTTTCTGTTGTTTTCTCCCTGTATTCTTACCCAAACAGTTTCTTCAGAACTACCATAGTCTGAAGCTTGAATCTCTGTGGAGATTAATGTTTTCCTAACATACAATGCAACACCTCATCCCCTTTTTTATAGGTCTGTTTCTTATAAATAAGTTGTATCCTTCAAGCCTTGTATTCCAATCATGTATATCATTCCACCAAGTTTCCGTGATGCCTATGACATCATATTTCTCTTTTTGTGTTAGGAGCTCAAATTCTCCTTGTTTGTTTCCCATGCTCTGGGCATTTGTGTAGAAATATTTTAGTTTGTGATCAGTGTCTCTTGCTCCTCTTCTTTCTTTCTGAATTTTTTGCCTTTGTTCTTTCAACTTCTAATAGTGAGATTCTCAAATGTATTAATTGGCTGTATATGTTTACCTTCCCTTCCCATATTGTTCTACTTTAAAGCTCTCCTAATGAGTGAAGCAGGGCGCCCACCAAATATATGCTTACCTGCTTTTGTAAGATGCAACCCATCTCTAGCAAGCAGTCCATCATATAGGTATTTCACTCCATGGTCTAGAAATCCAAATCTTTGCTGACGGCACCATCGACATAGCCAGTTGTTCACATCTAGAATCCTGTTCCATCTTCTTATTCCATGGCCATTCACTGGGAGGATGGATGAGAAGACCACCTGTGCTCCTAGTTCCTTCACCTTCTTTCCAAGGTCTTCCAAGTCTATGCAAATAGTTGCAAGGTCCTACTTTGCAGTGTCATTTGTCCCTACATGAATTAGTAGAAATGGGGGGTGTTCTGTAGGACTGAAGAGTCTTGACAGCCTATCAGACACATCTTTGATTTGTGCACCTGGAAGACAGCACAAAAAAGGACAGGACTGTCTTAAAAAAAAAAACAAAAAAAAACAGGGAGAACTGCTTGAGCACTGGATGGGCTATTGATATACATTATATTTAAAATTAACATGCTGCAGAATTAAATCCCGCACCACATGTCAATATGCACACGAGTTTTGTGGAGATTTTTTCCAGTGTGTGGATAAATGGTGATTTATGCTACTTTAATTATTATAAAATGGTCCTTGGCTTTAATTTTCTGGTGTTCTTGCAAAATCCTTCTTAAATTCTGTAGTGGAGTATTGAGAGGTCTACTTGGTACTTTTTTATTTTCCCCGTAGGCTTCTCTATAGATCTTTAAGAAAAAAAACACTATAAACCTGCATGTTTAACCTTCTTAAGGACATGGCTCCTTTTTTCCGTTTGCGGTTTTTCCTCCCCCCCCCCCCCTTTTAAAAAAATCATAGCTCTTTTATTTATCCATCGTCGCTGTTGTCTGAGGGCTTGTTTTTGCGTGACAAATTGTATTTTTTTTAATGATACTATTTAATGTGCCATATGACGACACCCAACTATACACCTCCTCTCGTGAGATCTCTGGACCATTCCTCCAAAATATCACCGACTGTCTGTCCGCTGTCTCTAACACTATGTCCTCCCTTTTTCTCAAACTAAACCTCTCTAAGACTGACCTCCTTGTCTTTCCACCTTCTAACCGACCTCTCCTCAACATCTCCATTCCAGTGTCTGGCACCATTATAACCCCCAGACAGCATGCCCGATGCCTTGGGGTCACACTGGACTCTGACCTCTCCTTTGCCCCCCATATCCAATCTCTGGCCCAAACATGCCACATGCACCTCAGAAATATTGCTAAAATACGTCCGTTCCTAACCACGGACACGCTAAAGACGCTCGTGGTTGCGCTCATCCACTCCCGGCTTGACTACTGCAACTCGCTATTCATTGGCCTCCCCCGCACTAGACTCGCTCCACTCCAATCCATACTAAATGCAGCAGCTAGACTCATTTTTCTATCCAGTCGTTATTCAGACGCCTCTGCACTATGCCAGTCACTGCATTGGCTGCCCATCCACTGCAGAACTAAATTTAAACTGCTATACCTCACTCACAAAGCTCTGCATGGCGCTGCACCACCATACATCGCCTCCCTACTGTCAGTATACCACCCAGCGTGCTCACTCCGATCAGATAACACCCTCAGACTAAACACCCCTGTAATACGAACCTCTCATGCTCGCCTACAGGACTTCACTAGAGCAGCACCCATCCTCTGAAATGCTCTACCCCAAGGCATCCGGACAATTCCCGATGCACGAAATTTCAGACGTGCCTTAAAAACGCACCTCTTCAGGGAAGCATACCAAATCTCCTGACCTAGTCCCTCGCCCCTCCCTATGGTGCTCCACCCTGTTTGCCTTCTGATAAATGATCTGTACATAAAATTTCCTATTGCCTGTGTTCCCCACCCCCTGCACCTCCTGTACCACCCTCAACCCATTTGTGTCTAACCCAATGTATCTCACATTGTAATTGTTGCATTTGTTGTATTGCTTTGCATTTATCCATGCCTGAAAGCGCTGCGGAATAAGTTGGCGCTATACAAATAAAGATTATTATTATTATTATTATTATTATTAGAATGTACTGAAAAACTTTTTAAAAATTCTAAGTGGAGTGAAATGGGAAAAAAACAAAATTCCTCTATCTTTGAGTGTGTCTTGTTTCTATGGCGTACACACTGCAACAAAAAGGACATGATAACTTTATTCTGTGGGTCTAGTAGCACAAAAAGAGCCACTAGCGGCACTCACCAAGACTTCAACAAGGCAGGACCTGAAGGTATGCACGCCACAGACAGGGATCCGGATCAAGCTCCCAAAATAGGCAATTCAAATAACCTACTATGATTACAAACATATATACATAGGTTTTTTTATTTATTTATTTTTTGCTGTACTACTTTTTTTCAAAGATATTAAATTTTTTTAAATTATCTTCTGTTACTATCTTCTGACCACAATAACTTTTTTATTTTTCCGTCTACATAGTTGTGCATGGGCTCATTTTGTGCAGTATGTCATGTAGTTAACGTGGGTACCATGTTTTTGAATGCAGACATTTTGATCGCTTTTTTTAATTTATTTTTTTAATTTTTATTTATTTATTTTTTCCATTACATTGTTTTCTTGGAGACACTGTGACAAAAAAGCACAATTCTGCCTTTCTTTCTATTTTTTTTTTTGAGTACGTTCACTGTGCGGAGTAAATTATGAGTTACTTTGATAGATTGGACTTTTACGCAGTAGTACTAAAAATATATTTTTGTTTTATTATTTAGATTATTATAATCATGACAAAAGGGTGTTTTTTGTTTTTTTTAACTTTTAAAGGCATTTAAAGGGTTAACAGTACCGATGAGTAGCGTGGCTTATTGGAGCTGTTGCAGGCAGGTGCTGGCTGTTAGAAACCGCGCGATCTTTCTTCATACATACCCCAACACTGCAGGACGTAACTGTACGTCCTGCAGCGTTAAGGCATTAAAATATTTGAAAATTAAAGACCTTCTTGAAAAACGCTTGTAAATATAGGCCATGAAAAGTGTTAAAAGAGGCTGAAAAAATTCCTGTGAAGGCTTGCTATGTTATTTCTGCTGTCAATCTGCGATGTGGAAACACTTAACTAGTTCAGGATACTATTTCTAGAAAGAATCCAGGTCATGTCAATGTAGTGAATATTCTTCTGGGATTTTGTGTCAGACTTTGAAATAAAAAGGATAATAACTGATGTTAAAAACCTATTAAAAAGGTTTCATATATGGATACTTTTTATAGTTTTAGACAAGAATGATGCACCAGTTTTGCATTTTAGCAGTATCATATTGGCAACATAACTTAGTATCCTTTTCTGTTTTGACTAGGGGTGCTTTCACACAGGTGGAATCAAAATTTGTACCACAACTTGCAGTGAATTTTGCATCAAAAATTACCTATATGTGACTGCAATTTCACATCACGGGCAGTAGTCTGCATGCTTTGGTGCCAGGTTCCACGGTGGCAGCTTAAACTGTGTCTTGAAGTACATCAGCCCACCTATGCAACACTCATAACAGTGGATTTCAGTTTGAAACAATAATTCAAATCAAAATTCTTTGCTGTATTTTCAGTGATAATTTTTGAAAGCATGAACAAAGAAAAATGCTGCTTTATAAATTAGGTGTACATTTGCAGCAAGCTAAAATTGCAAGAGGAAAAGAAGAGGAAAAAAGTCAGCTGTTATATAAATATGGTGGCACCATTTTGTACTCTAGGTCATAATACTGTTCTTTATTATGTGTATTATGTTATTAAGAAAATGTACTATACAAGTAATTTGCATTTTATGTTTTATGCCAAATTTGTACTCACTAATGAAATAAGGAAATTCTGGACCAAAGAAAGTTAAATGCTTGGATTGTAATACAGTGGTACCTCGGGTTACGAGTGCCTTGGCTTGCGAGTTTTTTAACTTGTGAACAGGTTCTCTCCCGAATTTTTGCTCTGATTTACGAGCATTAATTTGGGGTACGAGCCTATTTGCTAGTCAAAAAACTCGCAAGCTAAGGCTCAGGGGGAAAGTCTATACTCACCTGTTGTCAGCGTGTCGTCCTCCCGATGGCCTGCGGTGCTGCTGCAGGCTGTCGCTCCCTCCTCCACGCCGACAGAGAATTGCTTTCTGGATGCGGGGCTTGAATACCCTGCCTCCAGCAAGCTAATGCTCTGATTAGTTAACCCAGCGTCGGCTTTATTTTGCGGACGCCACGCTGAGTTAAACCAATCTCAGCCATTCAATGACATTATTGAATGGCTGTGATTGGTTAACACAGCACCAGCTTTCATTGGCTGACGCCACGCTGAGTTAACCAATCAGGGCATTAGCTTGCTGGAGGCGGGGCATTCAAGCCCTGCATCCAGAGAGCAATGCTCTGTCGGCGTGAAGGTGGGAGCGATAGACTGCAGCAGTGTCGCGGATCATCACAGAATGCCGAGTGAGGGGAGTATTTTATTTTTTTTCTACAAGTAGTTAGTTTCCGCATTGAAATGCATTGTAACGCATTAATGGCGTTTCAATGGGGAAAAGTGCTTTGACATACAAGTTTTTTGCCTTGTGAGCTCGGCCTTGGAACGGATTAAACTCGTATGTCAAGGCACCGCTGTACATCATAAGCAGTGTCTCATACGGCAGTAGGATTTAGGTATAAAACTCGGGAAAAGGGCCTGGATTGCTGGAGTTGGAGGAAAGAAGGCAGACTCCCATTTCTTCTTATTCCACTTGGTGTTTTGAGTTATCTTGTTGAGCTTTATCAAGTAAAGCGTAATAAGCTTCATCACAATGAGTCTGAACCTCTCTGGCATCCACCCGCAGCCTAATGAAGAGGTTTTACCAAAGATGTTATATTTTTAGTTATGGAGCACATGGCCTAGGTTTTGTTTTGGTATGTTCTTATTTTGCTGTCATATGCTTTGTTGTAAACCGTGTTGGCCAGTAGAGCAAAGCGTGATTGTTCTCAGCAGGAGAAACCAAGTAATCTTGTAGATATGATCCTTTAGCGGGGAGCGGGGTACTTCCCGCAAAATGACGTACCCTTACGTCATGGGGATAGCATGAGATCATAGTAGATCTCGCCCTATCTCGCAGTGGGAGCCAGCTGTCACTAGTAGCCGACGTCCTGCTGCGACAGCGGGGGGCATCGGAGATGCGCCCCACCCGCTGTTTACCCCTTCCCTACCGCGAAGTGTATTGTGGCAGGGAAAGGGTTCACAGAGGGAGCGCGCTCCCTCTGTGACTCCAGCCGGCTCATCGCGAGAGCCTAGCTGGTTGCTATGGCAACAGGACGCCGGATACCGGCATCCTGTATTGCCATAGCCTGTGATCGCTATAGTAAGCGATAAGGCATGGCAGGAGAGAATTCCTGCCATGCCTTATTGTAGCGATCTGCAGTGCTGCAGTAAAAGTCCCTCAGAGGGACAACACAGACTGTGTAAAAAAAAAAGAGAAAAATAAAGTACAAAAAATAAAAATGTAAAAAAAATAATTTCCAAAAAAAGGGTTTTTATTGTGGAAAAGTGGAAAAACCTAAAAAAATATAAGAATTTTGGTATCGTTGTAGCCGTACCATCCCGCAGAAAAAAATGTAGTGTATCATTTATGCTGCATAATTAACGCTTTTAAAAAACCATCAAAAATCTATGCCAGAATTGATGCGTTTTCTCTCCCTACGATCATAAAAATAATAATAAAAGTTTTACAATGTAGTCTATGTAACCAAAAATGGTACCAATAAAAACTACAGTTTGCCACGCAAAAAACAAGCCCTTGTATAGCTTGTATGGCTTTTGAAAAATGGAGATGAAAAAATACCAAAAATCGTTTGGTCCTCAACGCCAAAATAGGCAGTGTCCTTAAGGGGTTAATGGCTAACAAAAGACATGTTATAGCGTGCTTTCGAACCTTCTCAGGGTTCTTTATCAGGCTTAAATGGAATAGATCCAAAGATATGTGTGTGTGTGTGTGTGTGTGTGTGTGTG
Source organism: Eleutherodactylus coqui (assembly GCF_035609145.1). NCBI lineage: Eukaryota > Metazoa > Chordata > Amphibia > Anura > Eleutherodactylidae > Eleutherodactylus > Eleutherodactylus coqui. The sequence continues at coordinate 276,410,409 of NC_089837.1, read as the reverse complement.
TGTGTGTGTGTTATATAATATGTGTCCCAGAACATCATCCTGGTCCCCTCTATAATTGTCATACATGTATTGCAAATCTGTCATGTCAATTTTCTGTATGTATGTTGCACAGCTGCAGCGTCTGAAGAGTTAACTCCCCAAAATCATTGCCTGACAGCTCTGCTGCTGAATGTAACTATCCTACTGTGTCATGTGGTACAAGTGAGGTTATAAAAGTGAGTGTCTGAGAGTCTTTATCTTGGATGCTAACACAGACCCACATGGAAACACCATCAGCTTCCATGTTGGTGAAGATGGAAGAGGAAGAACGACATCCTATAGTGCATGGAGAGTGGATGTGAGAGGAGTGAGTCCCTTTAGAAATAGAGCATGTCTTTATTTCACTAAAGCAGGTACACGTTCACACTACAGGCATTATTTTTTGTGTGGCCATCCGCCATTAGGATCATTATTCACAGAAAAAGCCAAAAATACAATACTTGAAGGTCTGCAAAGCAGACACAGTCGCCATAGGCACGATCGCCATAAGGCAGGCACAATCGCCACCGGCACAATCGCCGTAGGGCAGGCGCAATGGCCATAAGCCCTGAAGATATGCAGTTAGCCAGACAATAATGTGGAGGAGCAGCTTGTTCCTGGCAGGCTAATATGCAGTCACCCACTCAACCCAGCCCAGATTGGGGAGGAGTGTGATTTTACGCCATTAGGATCACCAAACAGAAGTACATAATTGTGACACCCATGCGGATGATGTGCGGGGTGCATCTAGGCTAAGCCGTTTCTTTTTAAGTAATTTTATGCCGCCAGAGTGTATGTGGAGTGATCCCTAGCTTCTACCTCCTCCGGAGTGTATTTAATTTCCAGGACCGGTGACCTATAGATAACGTGGACTATAGGGCCGTATTGTTCCTGTGTTTTCCTCCCAACCTCTGAGCTTCTGCCCGTAATTTTATGCAAGTAAATTGTACCTGTAACTGCCTGTTTTGCAAAGTTTATTCAAGTAAAGTTTACCGGGTCTCAACTGTTCCTGAGGTCCCGAGCTACTCCCGGCAGAGTAATAAACACAAGTCTTTGTGTTTATCACTCCGCCGTATAGAATAATGTTGTGGGAACGGTGGTGTCACAACATGATATATACTTTTACAAACATTCCACCTCGTGTTACCACTTGGCAGCACCGTGACAAGGACTAGGCCTTCGGCCATACACAAGTCCTTTGGTTCATGTCCCCGTGAAACCACTACAACCTTTGGCGTCTCTAACAGGTCGCCGCATACATACATATAAAATATGCCTGGCCAGCTCATCTTTAACCTCTTCTAAAAGTCCTCTTCGGAACGGACTTCGCTGCTCGGTGGGGTTCCTTGCGATGTCATTTGTCGAGCGTCGAAAATCTGCAGTACACTGACCCTGTCGGAAATTATGCAATTTTCTTTCAGCCGATTGGGGTCGTCGAACACTTGATCCATAACCCCAATTATGGTAGGAGGTTATCAAGAAAGGTACTGTCATTTTCCACATAAGGTGAGGCCCAAGCAAGCACCTCGCTTTTGAGCAGTTTGATAATAAACATCACCTATTTCCGGACATTGGTAAATGGAGCTGGTCTCCTCTGGAAGTAGATGCGGCATTGCTTTAGGAACCCTCTGTGGGTAGTCTCCACCAAATCTTGATGGTAGCGGCATGAAAACGTTGGCCTCTAAATGGTGCAACTCGTTCTTGTTGTTGAAACCTATCTACCTCTTTTTCTAAGGTAGAAACCTTCTTATATGTGGGGCAGAACGCCTGTAGTTCCGTGACTTCTTTCCTAAAAAGTGGCCACCGTGGACTCCATTTTTGGGTGTGTTCTTTCTGTCACGAGTCTAGCATGGGACTGGAATCCTGTACTGTAGCCACTTACTGGAGGTTGTTGTCGATCAGGAATAGCTGAGGTCTGGTACACAGGATGGCGGTGCGGTATAATGGGTTTAGGCAGCAGTGGTGTCAGGAGGAAGCAGAGGTCTGGTACACAAGATGGCGGTGCAGTACAGCGGGTTTAGGCAGAAGAATAGTCCGTTGGGATAGCCGAAATTTGGAACACAGGAACAGTTTTCTAAGCCACAGGTAAAGATAGAGGAGTCAGTTTATAGGCTGAGGTACTGAGCACAATAAACACGCAAAGAAGGAGGGAACAGAGCCAGGTTTATATAGGAAACAATTTGTGGAAGACACAGGGTGGACTAGACAGGGAAGACACGGAACAGGAGACAAGGACTAGTAATCAGAGGAGTCTATCCATCATGCTGAATAGCTCTGCAGGTAGAGCTGCTTCTCAGAGTGCAGGAGATCGCAGGTTTGAATCCGAAAAGGAAGTCTCTGATTGTAACTGTAGGTACAGCTTTCACTGAAAACTATTGTGTACCTCTAGTAGCGACCTACTACTCCAAGCTAGAGGTACTATGGAAAACCACAAAGATACTTCACCATACCCTATGTTTGAAAACCATATTTCTGGACCCCGCCCCCCCCTTCTGAGGAATTTTATAATCAGGAGTGCATTGCACAAAAAGGAGCTGCTCGCATATACTAACCACGAACAAAACCCCAACACACAACAGGACTCTAAGATCCAATGTTGTGTACCTGATCCTGTGCAGTAAATGTTCTGTTGGTTCTTTATATTGGAAGAACAAGACAAAAACTAAAAGCGAGAACTCTTGAAACTTAGCATTCAGTGACCATGCCCCCAGACTCACGCAGTACATTTACCACAGGTACCTGGGAAAACTTGGCCCTGGGATGTCCGGAGGCCATCCTGGAAGGAGGGGGATACAGTCAGGTCTGTGACCTCCTGCACTCTGAGCAGCAGCCCTACCTGCTGAGTTATTTATGCATGCTGGATAGCTCCCTTATTCCTAGTTCCACGTTCCTTGTCCTTGTCTCCTGTTCCTGGTTCCCTGTCTTCCCCGTTTAGTCCACCTTCCCCCATTAGTCTCCTCTTGTGTTTATTGTGCTCAGTACCTCAGCCTAGAAACCTGCTTCTATCTTTACATGCTCCCTACAAGAGAAGACTGTTCCTGTGTACCAGACCTCAGCTATCCCACCTGACTATTCTTCCTAAACCCGCTGTGCTGTACTGTACCAGATCTCGGGTTCCTCCTGACTACTCTGCTGCCTAAACGCATTATACCGCACCATCATCCTGCGTACTAGACCTCCAGCTATTCCTGAACTACGACATCTTTCAGTAAGTGACTACAGCACAAGATTCCAGTCCCACGCTAGACTTGTGACACTTTTGCTCCGACGTCTGTGTATTTGCAGCGCTGACAGCATGCGCCCGCTCAGCTGATCGGTTGGGGTCCTGAGTAATGGATCCCAGATGATCAACTATTGATGACCCATCCTGGAAAACCACTTTGGCATCCCACAAAAGCAATTGCAGGATGCTGATGGGTAACCATCAGACCTAGGAAAGACCCCCAGACATGCCACAGCTGTATGCCTAATAATGCCGGGCGTACGCGACTGTATAGTAATTACATATTATGCAGATCTGTACTTCCATGTAAAACGCTGTCGCTCGGAGCAGTTGCATTGCCTTACGCCGTTCTGCTCACACTAGCATGCCAGAATTGCGTAATCTACAAGCGCAAAATAGAACACAGCCCATTGTTCTCTATTCTCGCGTATGTACCCATACGCAATGCAATGGCATCGCTAAGTAATAAACAAAAAACAGGTGTATTGAGTATGGCCGTCTGTGTGACTACACAGTTATGCGCAGTATGATTTCGCCACCATAAGCGACCGTACACAGGGTCACGGCTGGGTTCTCAGCTCATATGACCATAAGCGTTTTACGCTTATGGCCGTATGAGCCCAGTCTTAGGCCTCATGCACATGGGTGGATTTGATTTGCGGGAGATGTGCAAATGAAGCTGTCCATAGGGAGACATGGGTGCCCGCAGAGCAACTAAACCATGCAGATGTGATTATTTTTTTTCCCCAGCATGCGGATCGCATGCGCGGAAAGAAATCGTAGCATGCTCTATTTTCCTGCGGATCCTGCAGAGACGGCTTTCATTGAAGTCAATGGAAGTTGTCTGATCCGCGGCATACCTGCACCTGTCACTGCGGACATGCCGAAGATACGCGGGAAAGCAGGAGATTAAACAAAAAAAAAAAAGGCACTACGCATGCCCAGACGCACCCGCCATGCTGAAGAAAGAAGATCCGTCCGCGACTGAGGAGACCTGCACTGGATGCGTAGAGGTAAGAACCTCTTTTAATGCCCAGGTCTGCGGGCACGGGCAGATTCCTCTGCGGGATTCAGCAGTGGAATCCGTGTGTGCCCCGTTTGCATAAGGCCTTAGGCTGATCCTTCAGCACAACCTTATAAATTGCTTTCTAGGTTTAGACACGTGGAATAATTTTTTGCTATACTGAGTATACCAAAGGTCAGAATGTGGGTGTAAATAAATTATGGAATAAATGTTAAAGTTGTTTTTTTTTTTAAATTTAATTTACAGAATAAAAAATGTTTGTTTTTTATTTTGTGGAAGTGACAAAAAATAAACCACATACACAGTATCGCTGTAACCATCCTGGCCTGTATCATTGCCTCCATACTGTAACTGAACAAAACTCACTATGCCAAGACCAACATTATCAATAATAACACTATATAAGGGTCAAATTATACTGCAACACATTGATCACATATTACCACCACATAGTGATTAATACCTGCATACTGTCACTAAATAAAGACCACTGCAAAAATTACAAATATTAACACTATATGAGGGCTAAATAATACTCCCAGACCATGACCACATATTACCACCACAGTGTTGCTGAAAAAAAACACTACACAAAGACCAATATACCCTCCACACACGCACACACATGCTATATCCAGTGATCACAGGTGACGTCTACTCTGACTGGAATTGTTCACTTTTTCTTCATCTCGTTCAGACTGTCATAGTGACTTGTCTCTGCAGAATTAGACACAGACCTCTTTGACTCCTCAATTTTCGGGACTCTAGCTTTATTTTTCAAACTTCTATGTGATCTCCCCCTCTCAGTAGTAATGCCACTTGAGGTTACCCACATGTAATAGATTGCCCTTTTTGTGTTCCCTGTAGGTCCCACATATTACGTGCCACTTTTTGTTTTCAAAATACAGTAAAAATGCCCTATCTCAATAATAATGCTTCTCTTATGCCGTTGTTAAGGACCGCTGCACGGCCACATAACCTTTCAGGCCTTGGGTTCCAAATTAGTTCGTATCTGGGTGCACCAAGGAAATCAAGAACCAGACTCAAAGACGGTTATCCATTTCCTCAGATATGTAGAGTGAAGCCACGACAAGTATTTAGCTCACTCTGCTTAAGGCGTGCGTACGCTGAGCGTTTATTCACTTTGGTATAGTTCTAATACAGGAAAGGAATGCGTCATTAGTCACGGCATTAATCTCATTGGGTTAGACAAACATTAAGAATCATGCATTGTTCAGCAATCAGCATAGTGTGAGAATATATATGTAATGTTCTTCAAATGTCTGTTTCTCCCAGCGTTATCTGGTCCTCCCTTGTATTCACTTTGTGATTTAGGTGGCTGTAGTACAGTCAGTTCTTTTGTCCAAGTCTCCGAATGGAGGTGTGGGAGGGCTTCTTCTGATAACAACTGCGTCCAGACTTTGTTCTCAGAAAAAGAACAGAGACAAATCATTACACACTGTACCATATCTCATGCTCTAAAGCTATTTCTGCTTGAATTATTGTTTCACTACGCACAAGCTTATTTACATCTTATAATGCTCCATTTTGTATCTAGCTGCCATTTTGAGACAGATTCTTCCATATTGTGAGCCTGTACCTTCTCAATCCCCCCTAGAAACTGTCTCAAAATAAACAATACTTTATAACTTTTATAGAACGGGGTAAGGTTTGCTTTCCCTATTTCTAACTTATGATCTATGCCCTACCTATCATTGTTGGTCAGCTGTTCAAGGGCTAATCCCTTCCCCGACAACTAATCCTAACTAACTAAACGCGAAGACCTAATAGACACAGAAGGGACCTACAACACACATGCTACTCTATTCTAATAGCTGGGAAACTAGAGTGGTCACTCCTGCTTCTACTGAAATAGATCCATAAGGGGACAAATCGTTCTGTTGTATTATAGGCATATAGCCATTGCCTGGGATTTCTACATCAACATATACGGGGGCGACAGGTACCATCTGATCTGTAAGCTTAGCACAGGAGCGCTTTATGCAGGGCACAATACAGAAAGCAGCAGGAGTATGATAAGAGTAACCAGAATCCCTATTCCTATCTGCATCAAGAATTGTTTCCATTGTCTGGTCCATGCAAAAAGAATTACGCTTCTGACAATGTGGCCAATTTCTTTATTGCAAAAGTCACTTTACCTGTGGAGCCTGTATTATCTGGAATATACGTACAGCAAGTTTCACCAATCATTTTACAAACACCACCTTACTCGGCTAGTATCATATCCAGAGCCATTCGGTTCTGGAAAGTCATGGTGGCTGTGGGGCCTAATTGATCAGCAAGCCCTTGAAGAACATCTCTTGTGTAGTTGACAAAGCGTTGTTGAGTGTAATAAATGGAATTGATCCAGTCTACATTTTTTGTTAATTGTCACTATTCCAAATAGAGACTGGAAACTGGTTTTCACTTGGTCTCTGGCTTTAAATTCATCCTGCACCCCCCTTGGCACTCCTATTGCATCTATATATATATATGTCGATCAAACCTGCTTGAGCGTCTATTTCTCTCTTAGCACGATGCGGTGTTGGATTCTCACCCTCAGTGTAGTATTCATATTGCACATTTGATTGTATTAATTTGTTCTGATCCCTGAAACAGGGGGCTATTGTACAGTAGTCAAAGGTGTGTGTGTGGCTACTTGTGTGTGTGTGTTAGAGGAATTGTACCACAATGTAATTGTGACATCCACTTCCGCCCAGGTCCCCAACCCTGCCCATAACATGTAAAGGATATGCAGGATCATGAGTTCTGTGTTCCGGGACCCATGACCTTTTTGCAGTGCGAGGTGTGGATCCAAGTGGGCTTTCTTTCGAGCTTGACTGCAGTTGGGGTGGTGAACAACATCTGGTAGGGACCTTCAAACCGGGCTTTTCTCTCAAACTTTTTCACATAGACCCTGTCACCTGGTTTCAGATTGTGACACTCGTCTGTAGGGCCTGAGAGAAGCAGAGACTACAGAATGCATTATTGACAATTCCTTGGAGAGACTTATGACAAAATTAACAAGAGAATCATTTCCCAAACTTGGCCACTGTGGCATGTACCCTGCGGAGAAAAAGAAAAACTAATGGAAGGCACTCAATTCAAAATTTGCGCATTTCCTCCATTGCCTTTTGGATCTACTTTCCCACTACTCTGTGGCTGGTAGAGTGTGTGAAAGGCCTGGGATATACCCAGAGCAGACATGATGTATTGCATTATTTCACCTGTGAAGTGTGTACCTTTGTTTGACTCAATCACTTCCGGTACCTCGTATCTGCGGATTACCTCATTCATGAGCTTCTGCATGGTTACCTGCTTATTTACTTTGGTAACAGGGTGGGTCTCCGACCTGAAAAGAAATCAACAACAAGCACATATTCATATTTCCCAACAAGTGGGAGCTGAGTGTAGTCAATTTGCAATCCCTGAAATGGGTAGAGTGGCCCCGGCAAGTATTATGTGGCAAATTTTACTTCTGCCCTGTTGCTTAAGGCAAAGATCATGCAAAATTGGACGAACGATGCAGCAGCTACAGAAAACCCAGGAGCCACCCGTCATTGCTGCTTTGAGAGGTGCGTCTTTCTGTGCGTCTGTTGACTGTTCGCCATACACCGTCTTGTTTCTGCTGCTCCCATATTTAGTCAATTTGTCTTTTTCTTCCTTGCTGGCTTGTAACTGTAAAGTCTTTAGCATATCAATGTCCAAAGTTTTTATCAATGTCCAAAGTTTTTGTCAATGTCCAAAGTTTTTGTCAATGTCCAAAGTTTTTGTCAATGTCCAAAGTTTTTGTCAATGTCCAAAGTTTTTGTCAATGTCCAAAGTTTTTGTCAATGTCCAAAGTTTTTGTCAATGTCCAAAATTTGTCTCTGACTTATGCTGTCAGCATCTTCTTTTCTTCTTTCTTCCATGGCTTGAGGGCCGTTGCCTCTGCTGTGTGGTCTGTGATGGCGTTGCCTCTTGCTTCTCCAGTGTAGGAATTGGTGTGAGCTTTGCACTTTGTCAGGTAGAAGTAGGGCCTGCATGAGACTCTGCACCGCTGCACCATTCTTAATTGGCTGTCCTGCTGAGGTAAAAAACTGTCTGGCCTTCCATATTGGGCCGTAATCATGAGCTATGCCAAATGCATACCAGGAATCCGTGTAAATGTTTGCCGTCTTACCTTCTGCCACTCTACACGCCTAAGTGAGGGCCTTCAGTTCCGCTTCTTGTGCTGAGACATGCGAAGGCATTTTGCTTTTAGGACATCTTGTTGTGTGACCACTGCATATCCGGTGTGGAGTCGTCCATCCTTACCCTGGGACCATCTATAAAAAACAACTCAAAATATGCATTGTTAACAAGGGGTTTCAGTAACCTTTTCAAACCTAAATTTTCTTGTTGCATCACTGCTAGACAATCATGCTGATATTCTATTTCAAATAGATCAGAACCTTGTTGCAAAAAATTTAACAATAGCTGAGCTGCAATACCTAGATCACCTATGCCTTCTCCTCCCCCCTTTGAACCAGGATACTCAATTGGAAGAAGAGTAGCCGGGTTCAAAGTAGTAGCAACATTGGAAAGAATGAAAAGAGCACATTGTAGCCGGATCTGACAGGCCAGAAATAAGTGCTTGGGTTGCACTTGCGTGAGTATGCTCCGGATGTTATGAGGGGTGAGGACCACTAGGGGGGGTGTAGTCCAATACCAACTCAGAAGGTTTGTCAACCATTGCCTGTAGTGCTGCCACCGCACAAACACATGAGGGAGCTCCCCGTGGTTGTCCTCCGTGCTTTTTTGTTTCAACACTGTCGCCACATGGCCAGAAAGTTCAGTACAGAAAAGTGTAAAGGGTAAAGTATAGTTGGGAATACCCAAGGGTAGAGAGCTGCTTCAGGAGTGAGAGTTAAAAGAATGATTGAAAGACAGTCATAGAAGTGTTGCATGAGAGAGGAAACCGAGTGGATGTATGAAACAAGGCCCAGAAAGGTACGGAGTTTGGCAACGGATGTAGGTACAGGTATGGCCTGGACAGCAGCCTTTTGTTCCTCTGTCAGATGTCCAGTTCCTTGGGCTAAGCAATGACCCAGGAGAACAACCTTTGTTTTGCAGAATTGGAGTTTGTCTTTAGAAGCTTTACAGATATTTTCTGCAAGAAAAATTAACAGTGAAATTGTGGCTTGTTGGCAGGCTTCCTAATTATCTCAGCACACAGCACCTATATGTGGTAGGTGCCTGGCTGACCCTTTAGCGTCTTTTCTGGACTGGAAAAAAAGAGGGGTGTTTGTTGGAGCAGTTAGTTTACAAAACTCTTCTGAACCGGCACCTGAGGTCTCAACCCATACCGATCCATCCGATGAGAATTTGATGGATGCAGATAAGGCCTGTAAGATATCAGACCCAATAACAGAGACATGAATTACAACAGGGCAGAATAATCTACAAACACCTATTAATATTTGAAATGTGATATTCTTCAAGCAAATTCATTATTAGTCTGATCTTGCCTGCAATGTCTCATCAAATTTGAGCAAACAAAAAACTTTTACTAGCTGCTCAAGATTCTCACCCCCTCCTTGTGAACAAGAGAGGGATGACCTATTACGTACTTTTACATCATCTAGCTCCACCCCTTCGATACTGGCCGATTGCGTCTTTCTTCACACTTTCATTCAAACTCCACAGTCTGCCCATCCACATCACAAACAAGTAAAGTCCCATGCAGAGGGGGAAGGAACGCTTTTATCCCCAGTGAATATCTGCATCACACATTTTACATTTATCACAGTCTGAACACGGGTCACTAACTCTCATCCATCCATGCGATCAAGTCTGGCTCTCTCATTCAAATGCCTATGATTCACCACACACACAATGCTTACGCTGTTAGAGTTCAGAAAATTGTGGATACATTGCACTAGGATGCACACCGTTCACACCAGGAGATAACGCATATGATGCAACTGTCCTCATCTTGCATACAAATGCATTCAATCGCTACCACCTTTCCCTGGAATCAATCAAACTTTAACTGTTTGTAGTACTAGAGATGTACAACTGATTCCACAGCAACCACTTTGTAAAACTAATATCTTCCCATTAAAGGAACACACATTTAGCAATTTCACACGCGTCCAACCAATCACAGAACTGACATTTACACAAAGAATATACCTTAAAATTCCTATCCTTCCTATTTTTAAGACAGCATGATTCACTGGATTCATTATGGGTTCTATTCAAATCACGCAATCAAATGCAAGAGTCACAGAATCCGTCTCAAACACTAGCCTTTGTGCTGGCTATCTTATCTATGGGGGGGGGGGGGCTACGCAGCACAGCATACATTCCTTCCCTGCAAATCTCACTAAACTCTGTTCCCCCTCACTATACCCCCGTTTAGAGACAAGGGGGGCGACTTGCAGCTGCGGCTTTTCACAAATCAAGCATTTTTATCCCATATATATATATATATATATATATATATATATATATTATGACATATTGACCCTCTCCTTCTCTGTAAGTTTTTCTACTGCCGTCTGTTCAGCAGTATCTGAATTATGAGAAATGGACAACGCATCATGACACATTTCTCCCCTATTTTTTTTTTTTGTGTCAACTACATTTGTGGGCAATTTTAACCCCTTAGTGACCAAGCCTGTTTGCGCCTTAATGAAGAGGCCAAATTTTGCAAATCTGACGTGTCACTTTAACATGGGAAAAACACCATAAAGGTTTTGCATGTCCAAGCGATTCTGACTGTGTTTTTTCGCCACATGTACTTCATTTAGGCGGAAAAAATAGACCGATAGAAATTGTGTTTATTTATTAAAAGCGCCAAAATTGGGAAAGTTTTGAAAAAGTCGTCATTTTTTTCACATTTCCAACTGCAATATCTTAAATATGTGCAAACATAATATACAAATTTTTGCTAAGATTTATATTTTCACCCGTTTACTTTATTTTGGGCGCACATTGGAAAAACTTTCGTTTTTTTTTAACCATTTAGGAAACGTACAAATTTAACATTACTTTTTAGCATTTTGAGGAACACCAAGTGTTTTCCTACACCAAGCCAAGATTGGAAAGGCTCATGAGTGTCAGAATAATAGATATCCCCACAAATGACCCCATTTTAAAAACTACACCCCTTAGTGTATTCACTGAGGGGTGTCATGAGTATTTTGACCCCACAGTTTTTTTTCCCCAGGAATTATTTAGATTTAGAGGAGAAAAAGTAAAATTTCATATTTTTGCAAATCTGTCATTTTAAAGACATATTTTTTTCCTACAGTTTACATGAAAATGAGGATTTACACCCCAAGATAGATACCCCTGTTTCTCCCTTGTTCAGATATATACCTTTTTTGGCCCTAATGTTATATCTGAGTCCACAACGGGGCCCAAAATGAAAGGAGTAGTCAGTGTCTTTCAGAACAGAAATTTTGCTTGAAGTCCTTTTAGGCCTCATAACACACATGTAGAGTTCTTGAGCGCCCCAAACCATAGAAAACCCCCACAAATGGCCCCATTTTAAAAAAACAAGACCACTTAAGGAATTTATCTAGGGGTGTACTGCATATTTTGACCCCAGTTTTTGAATGAATTCAAGCCAAGCAAAAGGAAAAAATTAGGATTTTTGTTTTTTTGGCAATTCTGTCTTTTTAAAAACTGCTTTTTTTTTTTTTGTACAGCACACATATGAATGAAGACTTGCACCCAAAAATGGATACCCCTGTTTGTCCCGTGTTCAGAGACATACCCATTGTGGCCCTAATCTTATGTCTGGATGCAGAACCGGGCCCAAAATGAAAGGAGTAATCGGTGACTTTCGGAACATAGATTTTGCTTGAAGTCCTTTTAGGCCCCATTGCCCACTTGTAGAGTTCTTGAGCGGCCAAAACCATAGAGAACCCTCACAAATGACCCCATTTTGAAAACTAGACCCCTTAACGAATTTATCTAGGGGTGTACTGTGTATTTTCACCCTACAAGTTTTGAACAGACCTAAGCAAAGCAGTAAGAAAAAATTACGATTTTCATTTTTGGGCTATTGGGTCAATTTTAAAACAGGTTTTTTTGTACAGCACACATATAAATGAAGACTTTCACTCCAAAATGGATACCCCTGTTTGTCCCGTGTTCAGAAACATACCCATTATGGCCCTAATAGACTTACAGGACACATGGCTAGGCCTACAATGAAAGGAATACCCGTTGGATTTCAGGGTACAACTGAATAAATTCCAGGCCCCATTGCCCACTTATAGAGCCATTGAGCGGCCAAAACTATAAAGAACCCCCTCAAATGACCCCATTTTGAAAACTAAGAGCCCTTAACAAATTCATCTAGGGGTGTACTGCGTATTTTGACCCCGCAGTATTTTTTTTTTTTTTTTTTTCAATTTGTTCTTTATTAGTTTTCTTTTAAAACTGTTACAAATATAACATGAAATAATTGTCTATGTGAGCATACGTATTACATGGCTTATAGAATTGTTGATAAGACAAACAGATATAAACAACTTCCCTTTATCCGGAGTCACAGTAAAGTCCGTAGCTGTAGCTTATGGGAAGAGGATGTCAATTATATAACAGAGCATAAGAAAGTTCTGCTGAAAAATAGAGTGCGGTAAAAATTATATATTTCCTCTAATTATTTAAACTACTAACAAATAGCAAAGTAGAGGTGGGTTAAGGAGGGAAGGGGGGGGGGGGGGAGGGGCAGGGGAAGAGGGGGGGGGAAAGGGAGGAAAAACAATCAGTCATTAATCGAATATCTGATAATTAGGTCAAGCTACTTTGTACCCATGGGTTCCACTTTTTACAGTATTTAGCATATTCCCCATTCTTTAGGGCAAACAATTTTTCATATGTGTTATGGTCAGATATTGTCTGCTTTAAATCTGAAATAGTAGGAGACGCAGCCGCCCTCCATCTCCTTGAAACCAAAAGTTTGGCAGTGAGAAGGATATGGCCCACCAAACCCCTTATTGAATGTGGCAAATGGCTGTTGTCAATTAATAGAATAGCTAATTCAGGGGATCTGGGGATGTACACTCCTGTAATCGCTCTCAGAAAAGAAAAGACATCGTCCCAGAATTGTGAGAGCTTCGGGCAGCTCCAAAATAAATGGAGAATGCTGCCCTTGTGGCCGCAGTGTCTCCAGCAGCTATCGCCCGAGTCAGGGAATGCCCTCGCCAGTATCACTGGGGTGAGGTACCACCTTGTCAGTACTTTTGTATGTACTTCCAAAATGTTTGCGTTAATGGTTGCTCTATTGGCCCACGTAAAGGCCGCGATCCATCTATCTGGTGGGAACCTTTTCCCCAGGTCCCTCTCCCAATTAAGGATATGTACGCGTTTCGAATCTCTCATGTCGCCTGAGAGAGAGTCGTAGCAGACCCTAACTAGGGAGCGAGACGTTGGGCCGGGGTTATTAAAGACTCTCAAAAGGTCAGCCGCCAGTCTCTCCCCGGCTATTTTTGTGGTTTGAAGTAGAGATCTGATTTGGAGGTATCTAAAGAATTCTCTCGTGGGGAGGTCAAACCTTTTTCTCAGATCCTGAAACGAGGCCACGCCCCGACCCGTGAAAATATCATCTATGTTTGAAATTCCTTTCTCCATCCAACTCTCCAAGTGTAAGTTGGGAACAAAATATTCCAGAGTAGAGATAGGTATGTGATCTATTATTCCCCCCCCCCCCCCCCCCCCGGTTATTGGGTCTCTGAGCCCACCACCTCCATGAGTTTAGTGAGGCCTGCATAGTAGGAGAAATACTCCGAGAGGTATAGATTGGGAGCACAGATGGGGAAGACGAGGCTAGCAGGGACGCCAGGAGAAGAGAGCGGAGAGGTCTACCACCGTTCAAGTGAGTCTCAATTTGCAGCCAGCTTGGTCCCGGTTCTGGTTTCAACCAGAGTTTGGATTGATTAATATTGGATGCTTGCAAATAGGACCACAAATTTGGCACCCCCAGGCCTCCCTGCTTTCTATTCAGATGCAGGATAGAGGCAGCCACTCTCGGCCTCTTACCTCTCCACACAAATACTGACAATTGTTTTTGGAATTTTTGTACTTCCAGCCTAGGAATCGGGAGGTTAATTGTGCGAAATATGTATAAGATTTTAGGGAGGATCAGCATTTTATAAAGCGTGACCCTACCCATCCAGGACGGCTCGCTCTTTTCTAGAGACGCAAGTTCTCCGTGGAGGCTGGACAACAAGGGAGAGAGGTTAGCTTGGACAGTGTTGGACATGGGAGTACAAATTTTTATCCCTAGAAACGGGAGATCTCTGTCTCCCCACTGAAAAGGAAATTCCTCTTGGATATTTAATTTTAGGGAGTTGTCTATGTTGATAGCAAGTAACTGAGATTTGTCGATGTTTAGTTTATAATAGGAAACCTTGCTAAATTCTTGAATTATGTAAGACACCTCTCTCAGGGATGTGATGGCGTCCGTGAGGAGGAGCAGGACATCGTCCGCAAATAAGCTAATTTTGTGTTGTCTCTCGCCAGCGGGAATCCCTCTAATATTCGCGTTGAGTCTGATCGCCTCCGCCAGGGGTTCCATAACAAGTGTAAAAAGTAAAGGGGATAATGGACACCCCTGACGGGTGCCATTTGTTATTTGAAAGGGTTTTGAAATAACCCCATCTACTAAAACTCCAGCGGAGGGCTCGCCATAGAGGGCGCGGATGGCTCCAAGAATGTTTCCCCGGAATCCAAATTTCTCTAGGGTGGCGAAGGCGAACCCCCAGTGAAGCCTGTCAAAGGCTTTCTCAGCGTCTAAAGCCAATAGTATAGCTGGGGTACGGCTCGCCTCCGCCACTGCAACTAAGTTGAGGACCCTTCTGGTGCCATTCGACGCCTGTCTCCCCCTAGTAAAGCCCACCTGATCTCCGTGGATTATCTGTGGCAGAATTTTTAACAGGCGTTGGGCAAACAGCTTAGAGTAAATCTTAGTGTCACAATTGAGGAGGGAAATAGGCCTAAAATTTGCAGGGGAGGACGGGGGCTTCCCCTGTTTGGGAATTGTCACTATAGTGGCATTTAGCATCTCTTTCGGAAGAGAGCCCGTGGAAATTGCTTTATTAAATGTATCCACCATACAAGGCGCCAGATCCGGAGCAAAGTCCCTATAATATTCATTGGAAACGCCGTCCGGACCTGGGGCCTTGTGTGCTTTTAAAGATTTTATTGTATCTAATATCTCCAGGAGGGAGACCGGGGAATTCAATAATTTCAGGTGATCCTCTCCAATGGTGGGGAGACTGATCCCCTCCAGGAATTTGTTGATTTGTTGAATATCCGGTTGGTGGGTGGAGCCGTCTTTGTTTAAGTTGTATAGTTTAGAATAAAAAAGACTGAATTCATCCGCTATAGCTTGGGGGTGAGATATTTTGGTGTTTGATCCATCTTGTTTGAGCAGGAATGGGATTTTAGTTGGAGCCTGCCGTTGCTTAATTATCCTGGCCATCAGTCTGGAGGGTTTATTGAAGGCCGTGTAATAATTCATCTTGGAGGAGTTTAAGGTTTTAACATAATCCCCAATCAATTCCTGACGAAGACTATGGCGGAGGGACATAAGTTCCCTATGCAGCTCGATAGAAGGGGAAGCCTGAATATTGTGCTCTGTCTTTGCAATTTTTCTCCAGAATGTTATTGATATGGAGTTGTTTCTTTTTCTTGTAGTGGGAGCTAATTTTAATTAATATCCCCCTCATGTACGCCTTGTGAGCGCACCACGTGGAGAAGACATCCACATCTGGATTGACATTAAGTGAGAAATACTCACTCAGTGCTTCTTTGATGGACTTTTTATGTTCAGGGAGTCTCATCAGGGGGGTATTGATTCTCCAGGAACCCAAAGTCAGGGGAGAACTTGCTATCGCCAGCGAGAGAAATACAGGGGCGTGGTCTGACCACGTGGTTTTACCAATATCTGCACTCCTAACGCTCGGGAGGGTCCATTTATCTGTCAAGAATAGATCGATCCTTGAAAAGGATCTGTGGCGGGGGGAATAGTAAGTATATTCTTTAGACGTTGAATTAAGGCACCTATAGGAATCCAAGAGCGCCTGTTTTTGGAGCCAATTTGAGAGCGTGGGGGAAGTTCTATTAGATATGCTGGTGAAGTCAAGCTTCTTATCAGGGACAACGTTAAAATCACCGCATATTATGATTTTGCCTTTTTGAACTTTACGTATTTTTTTAACAGTCTTATTTAAGAAGGAGATCTGTGAAGAGTTCGGAGCATAGAGGTTTACTAGGGTTAGTGGGGCGCCATTAAAAAGGCCCACCAGGATTATAAATCTACCTCTCGGGTCGATTATTTGTTCAGTAATTGTGGTAGCAATTGAGTCCTTAATTGCAATTATAGTCCCCGCTCTCTTCTCCTGAGCGCAAGAGAAAAAGATTTTTGGGAATTTTTTATGTGTGAAGAGATGGCGCGACGCGAGAGTGAGATGTGATTCTTGTAGACACATAATGTCAACTTTCTCTCAAAGCGCGTCTCTCCAGGCTGCAGACCTCTTAAAAGGGGAGTTCAGCCCTTTTACATTTAAAGAACAGATTTTTATCGCCATATTACAAGGGGGAGTAGCGCAGAAGTTTTGTGGAGACCCAGAATATTGCCGACCAATGACCTATCACAAAAGGGAGTGAAAACACAAACATTCATGTCAAGAAAGTCTGGCACATAACATCGGAACAGATGGCCAGAAAACATTTTTTTAGCAGTAAGATTAGGCATGCGTTGATAAACCTTTAGAAAAAAGAAAAACAGCAAGGTAGTAATGGCTATTTTGTACAGGGATGTAGTCCTGTAGAGGATTGGGGGGAATAAAAGTTCACCCGACTTGGAAGGAAATTCAACCTCCAGGTTTGAAGAAAAGAACAACTAAGTTCAGCGGGGTGGATGGGGGTGCAGGTTTTCTTCAGACGGCTCGTGTGAGCGTTGGTTAGAAGATTTGTTGTGGGTTTCTTCATTGATTTGGAGACCCCAAGAGACTAGGGACCTCTCACCTTCCTCCGGTTTATTGAAGATATGCGTGGCGCCTTCTCTATGGAGGATGAGCTTTGTGGGGAAACCCCACCTATATGGGATTTTCTCCCTCCTAAGAGTGGTAGTGACGCGAGAAAAGGCTTTTCTTGATTGTATGGTGGCCGCGGATAAGTCCACAAATAGCTTAATATTTGAAAACTGCGGAGGAAGGTCAGGCATTTTGTGGGATGCTAACATCAACGCCTCTTTAACGTAAAAAAAATGAATCCGCGCAATCACATCGCGAGGAATATTTTCGTGAAGGAATTTTGGTTTCTGCAGACGGTGTGCCCTGTCAATAATCAATTCTTGAACAGGAGTTGTAGGAAGGAGTTTTTTCATTAACTGTGTAAGAAAATCCTTCAAGTCCGCTGGGCTGATTTTTTCGGGGATGCCCCTAAATTTAACGTTGTTACGTCGGTTGCGGTCTTCCAGATCCGCCATTTTAACTTTGATCTGATCTACTTCTTCCTCCAAAGTGTAGTGGGCATCGATTAGAGTGTTATGGGACTTGGTCAGCTCTCCCATTTTATTCTCTATATGGGATGTCCTCTCTTCTATTTCCACTATAGCAGAGTTAAAGGATGCTGAGAACGTATGTAAGTCCTCCCTCATGGTGCTTCTGAGGGCAAGCATCATCTCTTTTATAAAAGCCTGTGTTGCAGGCTGGTCTGAAGTAGGGACCATATCAAGAAGCTCTGCATTATTGGACGGAGGCAAAGAGGTGTTAATTGCCTCCTCCATTCTCTGCCTTCTTTTTTCCGGGCTTACAGATGGGGAGAGATTGTCCCCAGGGGCTGACATGTGGCCAGGCGCCATTTTAGCTGGGGGGGAGGTGTTGTGTGTAGTGCCCGTAGGTTTGTCACTCACCTCTCCCAGGCTTAAGGATCGGCGTGCATCGCCTTGGCAGAAGCTGGAGCTCCCTGACGGTGTCTCTCGGTGAGGAGCCGGATCGTCTGCAGAGTCCTGAGAAGCGCTTTTAGAAGAGAAGCGCGCCGCTGCCGGAGTCTTTCTGCCGCTCCGAGCGGAGAAGAAATCTGTCACCGGGACCGGGGACGCTTTCGCCGTCCTGCGCCGGGTCATAGCTGGTTGCCAAGGTAAGCAGCGCGTCTCCGGGGAGGTGAAGGGACCCGCTGAAGCTTTTAAAAGTTGCTTTGGAGGTGACGGATGGAGCGGAGCTCAGAAGCTTGCGACTGCCACCGTCCTCAGTCAGGCCACGCCCTGATCCCACAGTATTTGAATGAATCTAAGCAAAGCAGAAGGAAAAAGTTACAATTTTCAATTTTTTTGGCAATTTTTAAAATGTAAAAACAGTTTTTTGTACAGGGTACATAGGAATGAAGACATTCACCCCCAAATGGATACCCCCATTTGTCCTGTGTTCAGAAACATACCCACTGTGGCCCTAATCTACTTACAGGGCCCATGGCAAGGCCTATAAAGGAGGGAACACCCGTTGGATTTCAGGGCAGAACTGAATAAATTCCAGGCCCCATTGCTTATTTGTACTGAATAAAAATTGACTCCCTAAAAATTCCAACCCCCCCCTTCCCGCCCACACACACTCCGCGCCCTTTTCGGCGTTCGCAAATCTTAGATAAAAGTAATAATGTGAACTGTGTGGTATTTCCGAAGACAGGGAAACAGGGGTAATTACGGAGGCTGGTTGGAATTGGCCCATGGGGCAATAAAACCGGTATCCCCCCGCCTCTCATGCTTTTTGGGGGTCATTTCTTGACCTCAGTAGCAGGTATGGGGTGTAAAAAGTGGCGTTCCGTGAGTCTCCGTAAGCTTGATGAGGTGCGGTGGTCTCACACAGAAGGCGCTCAACAAGCTGCTCCTGGAACTGCAGGAAGGCAAGCGTTCCCGGGGCTTCTTGTAAAATACGTATTACAGGTAGCGGTCTGAATAACGCCGGGCTCACGCAGCCATAGGTGGAATCCGCTTGCGGAGGCCCGCAGCGGATCCCATCTGTGAGCTCGGCTGTGACCCTGCGTACGGCCGCGTAATGTACTGCGCATAACTGCGTACTTACACGGGCGGTCATGCGCAGTAACCTTTTTTTTGTTTGTATTTCCCGCACCGTCGCTTAGCGATGATGCGGGTACCCGCAGCCCGTACACAATGTAGTTGGTTATGGGCAGCGGGTATATCCACGACCAAGGAGCACAATAGGCTCTATGTTGCGGATATCCGCAGTAAAATAGAACCTGCTGCGTTCTCTTTTCTGCGAGTGGATTACACAATTCCAACCCGCTAATGTGAGCGAAATTGTGTAATCCAATGCGATTGATCTGCGTATTACCGTGGATCAGACGCATGCGGAATTCGTAATTCCTATCCGGTCATGTGATACTGACCTATGTTAGAGCGCTACTTTTTTATTATGTGACTGGCAACCGCTCAACGAGGCCACCCGTTGGTCGCCGAGAGCAAGGAGATTTTGCATTTCCTGGGCTCCCCGACTCCTGCGCATGTGTCCGACTTTTTGCCAGCAATCGCATGTGCAGAATTCGGCAAGGTTCACAAAGGAGGATTGCGTCGGGGTTCAAATACGCAGGCCTCTGGTAAAATTATTGTATAACGGCGAACATGTGACCAGGAACCACTCACCGCGGCCCTCCGTGAAATCTCCAGGCTCTTGGCTACGTTTTGTAGCCAGGAGCAGGGAAAATTTTAATTATTCTGGCAATCCACAGCTTTTGCGCATGCGTCCGCCATTTTGGCAACAGGTGTGTGCGCAGAAGCTGGGGTAAGGCCCGCGGATAAATCCGGGGGCCTTATGTATGTACTTTCATCCTCCCTCATGGATATGATCCGTTAGGGGAGATGAAACGTAAGCTTTTTAAACTTTTTAAACCTTTTTTTTTTTTTACTTTTTGCACTTTTTTTTTACTTGAAATGATCACTGTTATCCATTGGATAACAGTGATCACATGCTGGGTGACATCCCTCTGCTCCTGGCTACACATGGCAGCCAGGAGCAGAGGGATTTTGAATTTCCTGGGGCTCGAGCCCCTCTGTGCACGCGCCTGACGTCAATCATCGGGCGTGCATGCGCAGAAGGGGACTTCGGGTCCTGGGACAGCGGGACATCGGGGAGGACCGAGGTGAGTATTTTCACCTCCCCTCATGGATCCGATCCATGAGGGGAGGTGAAACTTTTCTTTTTTTTACACTTTTCTTTACTTTTCTGCGATCGCCGTTATCCATTGTATAACGGCGATCGTGGTATCGGGGACCGCTCACAGCAGTCCCCGCTGACATCTCCTGCCTCCCGGCTACCTACAGGAGCTGGGAGCCAGGAGTTTTTAAATCTCCCGCAGCTCCGGGCCTTCTGCGCATGCGGCTGACGTAATGCCGCCTGGTGCGCATGCGCAGAAGACCGGCTTCAGGGCCCGGAGGACAAGGAGAGCGGGGAGCAGTGCGGCGGACCTGGGTGAGTAATTTCAGCTGCCCTGATAGATCTGATCCATCAGGGCAGCTGAATCTTTAACTTTTTTTCAACTTTTTAAAACTTTTATGCAATCGGCGCTATCGATTGGATAGCGCTGATCGCATTGCTGGGGGAGGGGGAGGGGTCCGTGCAGCCCGGGATGACAGCTCCATGCTGTCGGCTACCTGCAGGCACCGACAGCGTGAAGCTGTCACCGACAGCGTGGAGCTGTCACGTCCAGAGCCCGAGTGGCTTTATTCTCTGCAGGACACATGTTTTTACGTCCTCAGAGAATAAAGGCCACTTCGGGAGGACGTAAAAACACTATGGGCTGGTCGTTAAGGGGTTAAGCACAAACCTACTTGGGATGGGGGTGCTAAACATAGACTGTAGAACAGATAATCGCGGAAGGCTGTTTGCAGGCGGGATGAGGGGACTTGAATGTTTCTATGCAAAATTTAGAAAGGGCACTCGTCATTGCAGTGCAAAGAATTAGTATGCCAGGTAAAAACATACATAGATGGGAGATGAGAAGCCAGCTCATTTCTGATGCGGAGCTAAGATGACGTCTGAGTGGTAACTAAAGGTATTGCTGCAACAGATGCTAAAATGGCCGCTGGGCCATGGCTGGCACTGAAATGGCCACTGAAGGCGTGGCCTGACTGGGCGATGGTGATGGGAGGGTCCAGGAATACTACATACTAGACACGTATCAAGATATATCGACTGGTATTGGCCCCAATAACAACACTGCCATCTAGGGTCAGGACAAAAGGGAGAAAAACATCATCCATGACACGGCCAGGGCAGTGTCCTCAGATGGTGAAGAAGGGCTGACCTTCCTTTGTCTTCAACTTAAAACATCGCCATCTTGAAACTGCAACTTTCTTACTTCAACTTTACGTCACTTTACTGAAACATTTTTCTCTGCAAACTTGAGCAATGGTCTATCAACCAAAATTCCTTCATTATCAGCCAGCACACTTTCCAAGTCTTCTCCGACAGCCCCCACCTTTGCAAAACAACTGTATGTCAGCTCTCTGTGAATATGAACTATTCCCTGCATTTAAACTCATAAATAACACATATGCTGGGACCTTATGATAATGCCACATATTCTGCATTTTCAACTCCTCTCTACATACTACCAACTGGACAGATCCAAAAGACCATCATCTACAGTCTTTTTCTTAACAATTTAAACATCGTATATTACGACGGCCTAATTATGAGTATCTATAACTGCCTGAGACCCTTTTCTCACTGGTATGCCTGCAGCCTTATGCTCAATCACGTAATGTAAGAACTCTTACGTCTGACGCCCTTTCACATAACTTCTTAACTTTCTTAACATACTCTTTGCCTGCTCTACATGACACCAAGTGGACAGGATCCTGAAGACCCTTCTCAGTAGTCTTCTAGCTTGAACATGTTATTACGTATGAACTAAGAGTGACGAGGTGTTCAGAGACTTCCACGCCAAATAACTTCTACAACAATACGTGGTGTTCAAAGACTTCCACGTCTAAATGCCCTGTCCTCGATGACGTAGTGTTCTAAGACTTCTACGTTCGATACAGTTATACAGCCAGTCCTAATGGACCCACAAAGTGCCCTGTACAGTTATACAGCCAGAATGCCCTGTACAGTTATACAGCCAGTCCTACCGGACCCACAAAATGCCCTGTACAGTTATATAGCCAGTCCTACCGGACCCACAATAAAAACACATATATATGTATACAGTCAAAATCACAGATTCTGTCCCTCGGTGTCACTTAAGAGTACCCAAGACCTGAGGTAACAACATCTATTGATGACAGCTTAACAATTGTACATTGAAATGACGACTGACCACAGAAAGACTACAATCAAACGTACCAAAACAGACCAACGGCAGATATATATATATATATATATTATATGACTTACCGTGCTGTATGGGGGTGTACAGTCCCCGGACTTTGGTACAGCTAATGTCATCAATCGAGGTCTGTGTCGTAGTCCAATGGTTATTATCAGTGTCAATCAATAGAATCCTGCCGACTACATCAGTTGTTAAGGACCGCTGCACGGCCACATAACCTTTCAGGCCTTGGGTTCCAAATTAGTTCGTATCTGGGTGCACCAAGGAAATCAAGAACCAGACTCAAAGACGGTTATCCGTTTCCTCAGATACGTAGAGTGAAGCCACGGCAAGTATTTAGCTCACTCTGCTTAAGGCGTGCGTACACTGAGCGTTTATTCACTTTGGTATAGTTCTAATACAGGAAAGGAATGCGTCATTGGTCTCATTAGGTTAGACAAACATTAAGAATCATGCATTGTTCAGCAATCAGCATAGTGTGAGTATATGTAATGTTCTTCAAATGTCTGTTTCTCCCAGCGTTATCTGGTCCTCCCTTGTATTCACTTTGTGATTTAGGCGGCTGTAGTACAGTCAGTTCTTTTGTCCAAGTCTCCGAATGGAGTTGTGGGAGGGCTTCTTCTGATAACAACTGCGTCCAGACTTGGTTCTCAGAAAAAGAACAGAGAGAAATCATTACACACTGTACAGTATCTCATGCTCTAAAACTATTTCTGCTTGAATTATTGTTTCACTACGCGCAAGCTTATTTACATCTTATAATGCTCCATTTTGTATCTAGCTGCCATTTTGAGACAGATTCTTCCATATTATGAGCCTGTACCTTCTCACCCCCACTTAGTAATAATGTTTTACATAGGCTCCGACACAGTAATAATACTCCTCTTATGCCCCACTAAATAATAATACTCCATATAGGATACTGCTCAATAATAATCCCACTCAGTAGTAATCCTCCATATAGGGCCCCACTTAATAATAAATCTCCATATAGGGCCCCACTCAGTAATAATGACACCCACATGCCCTCACTCCTTAATAATGCTACTAATAGACCCCCACTCAGTATTAATGCTCAATGTAAGCTTCCACTCAGTAGTAATGCTCCATATCTGCCCCACTCAGTATTACTGCCCCATATAGGCTTCGCTTAGTAATAATACACCTCTCTTGCCCCCACTCAGTAATAATGCCCCACTTAGTAATAATGCCCCTCACAGGACTCCACTCAGAAATGATGCTCCTCACAGGCCCCCACTCAGAAATAAGGGCCCCCACTCAGTAATAATGCCCCATAAAAGCCCTACTCGGTAATAATTCCCTAAACAGGCCACCACTCAATAATAATGCCCCATACAGATCTTCACTCATTAACCATGCCCTTCACAGGTCCCCACACAGTAAGGGAATGCAGCACAATGAGTAATGTAGATGCATAGGGACTGTGGGCAGAAAGGGGTTAAGAGTGGAGCGAGCCTGGAGTTAGGTGGAGCTGAGACAGGAAGAGGAGTAGCTTAGAAGAGGAAGAAGAGAGAAGATGTGGGAAGAAGGAGGAAGTGGGAAAGAAGAGAGGAAAGACAGAGAGCCGAAGATACGAAGTAGCAAAAGACAGAAGACCCAAGATTGTCAGGAAAGGAAGATGGAAGACCTCCAGATGAAGATTAGAGAAGCGGTCCAACAGGACGGAACGGGATGGCTGGAGCAGTTGCTCGAAGCATGCAGAGCCCCCCCAAGCAGCAGCGCCCGTGCTGCCAGGAGGAACAGGGGAGGAACAGCAGACGGCTTCGCTACCGCAACAACCAGAGCCGGAAGACCAAGGAACAAGGGGGAGACCGAAGCGGAGGAAGAACACCCCCCCCCCTGGTACGTCTTAGCCCAAGCCCCGGTGGCGAAGAGGGGATCCAGGAGGCACAGCCCTGGAGCGGGAGAAGCCCCGGGACCCACAGCACAGAGCAGATCGGAGACACAAGATGCAGGGCCACGGAGGCCAAAAAGCAGAGTTTTCCACGACGACAGGAATGCCTACTCACCGGTGAGCCGAGGAGTCACAGGAGCGGGAGTCGAGAGGGAGTCCGAGGCGGAGCGTCATGCTGGCTGGCGGGCGCACGGCAAGAAGAGGTGAGAGGGCACAGCGGGACGAGAGCCAAGATGGCGGCCACAGGAGGCAGCATGCGGGCATTCAAGATAGCGGCGCAGGCGTGCTGCACGCGGTCATCCAAGATGGCGGTGCCAAAAGGCGCCGCGCGGGCACTCAACAGGTCGGCGAGGCCGGGCAACACGTGTCGCAGAGGGTTGGCGGCGCCGGTACTAGATATGCGGCACAGCCAGAAGGGGGAACAAGGAAGGATTATGTAGGCAGGAGCCCCCAAGCAGGAAAAAGGGGGAGAGAAGGGGGGGTCCCCAGCAGCGACATAAGGGGGGAAGAGGGATACTTATCCAGGGGCCTTGGGGGCAGCAGCCCCCTGTTCAGCTCGGGGGATAGCATGTCCCAAGCTAGCTGTCACTCCCCCCTTCCTACAACATACAGCCAAAGGGGGGCCCAACAGCGCCAGCTATACAATAACCCCCCCCCCCACCCCCTTCCCGGGGGAGCAGGACCCCCCCTCCCGGCAGTCTCCTTCCTCTGAGCTCAGCACTCAGGCCCAGGGAACGCAGGTCCCACCGTGGCTTTCCCTCCCCAGTCAGAGGCGCTCGGGTAGCAATATAGACCGTCCATGTTTACAGGCAGCAGCTAGGCGATCGCGCCCAAGCGTAAATAAGGAATCCGCGATCACTGCACGCCAACTAGGGCAATTAGGGTCTCGCGCAAGTCAGATAGCAGTAGGTTCGTGGCGGATGGAGAGGTCTCCAACACAGAGCGGTAGTGGAATGGAGAGCAGGCGCGCGGGCAGGCATTGTCACCCTACAATTTTCCGTCAGGCATCCTTCTCCCCAGCGTCGTCGGCCAGTGAGGGACAACAGCGCCGAAGGAGGCACAGGCACTCCCGGGAGCGGTCCATCAGGGGCCAGGAGGCAACAACACGGTTTGACAGTCTTCTGGTAGTGCCCCTCGGTCACTATCAGAGGCATCAGTACGTGGAGCGCAGAGATCGACCCATAGAAATATCACAAAGTGTAACATCGGTACCAGAGCGTGATCGCGGTGGTGAGTCATCATGCTCTGCAGCATGGCAAAATGTAATGGATCCGGCAAGGGAGGCCGGAAAAGATGATTTTGTAACAGTACTAAATTCGTTATTGGGAAAAATGGAACAAAAACAAGGGATTTTAGTGTCCTCCTCGCCAGAGGGCGTGGGCCCACCTGACGGAAAACATACAGTGGTAGAACATAACAAGGCTTTTCTGCGGTGTAGCCCCTCTGGGGGTTGGCTTGTCAGAGGAGACGGTAGAGAAGATAAAGAAAGGTCTTTACATTGATATTTGGTCACTGCTGTCGCCCGACCATATGACGGTAGACAAAGAGCGCACTTACGAACAGGGCGCTGAGAAGAAGCCCAAGATCGCCAAGACCTTTGGTAGGCTCCAGGCTTTCTTGCTATTGTCGCATGTCACATGTCAACAAAACCCTAGTAAGGGTCCTGAGTTGATGGTGTACATAAATACGATATACAGTGCGTACAAGCTAAATGGCGGATCGGCGTGGTGGAGGTATGATGAAGACTTCAGGCGTCGGGTGTCAGGAGTGGGTCAAATCAGCTGGGCGTCCAAAGCAACAGACGTTTGGATGCAGTGGATTTTGGCTCAGCGCCCGCAAAAACAGTCCTTTCCAGGGGGAGCCACGGCAGCTGGTCAAGAGCCGGCTGCGGCCTCGCCCTGACCTAACGGCTCGTGCTGGTTATATAACGAAGGACACTGTAGATTTTACGCTACATGTAAATTCCGCCACGAATGTCCGGTATGCGGAGGACAACACGCAGCAATTCGCTGCTTCCGGAAGCAGAGAGGCCCGGATACAGTGGGAGGTGCCAATAACCCGGCGCACCACATTGAAAAGCAGTTACCTATGCAGGTGGCTCGAGCAATATCCCAGGAAGCAGGAAGCAAACCTGCTCAGGGAGGTCTTCACTAAGGGATTCAGGATCCCGTTCGTGGAGCAGCCCGCAGCAATTTTCTGTACAAATTTAAAATCAGCGTTGGATAATACGGAGTTAGTAAGAGAGAAGTTGTTAATGGAGGTGGAGCTGGGCCGGATGGCCGTCCCCTTCCCGTCCCCGCCATTCCCCAATTTGCGCGTTTCCCCCTTGGGGCTAGTCCCCAAGAAGGAACCCGGTAAATTCAGATTGATTCATCACTTGTCTTTCCCAAGCGGCGAATCTGTGAACGACGGTATAACAAAAGAACAAGCTGCAGTACAATATACGTAGTTTGATTGCGCAGTTCGGCTGGTCAGGTCCGCTGGAAGTCGGGCCTTATTGGCAAAAGCGGATATCGAGTCTGCATTTCGCTTGCTTCCAGTTAATCAGGAGTGTTTTCATCTCCTGGGTTGTAGGGTAGACAGCCAAATTTTCGTCGACATGTGTTTGCCGATAGGTTGCTCCATCTCCTGTTACTATTTTGCAGTATTTAGCTCTTTTCTAAAATGGATGGTAAGATTTAAGACAGGCATCCCATCGGCAATTCACTACCTTGACGATTTCCTGTTTGTTGGTTCGGAAGTGTCGGGAGATTGCGAACTATTGTTGGCTTCTTTCCGCAAGCTCATGTACCGAGCAGGGGTCCCGCTTTCGAAAGAAAAAACGATGGGCCCATTCACGAATATAGTTTTTCTGGGCATCGAGATAGATACCGTCGAAATGGTTTTCCATCTACCGGTAGAGAAAGTGGCACGGCTTCGCCAGTCAGTTGCAACAGTAGCGGGAGCGAAAAAGGAGACGCTGCGCCAATTGCAAGTGCTTATAGGCCTGCTAAACTTCGCTTGCAGAGTCATCCCTATGGGACGCGCGTTTGCAAGGAGATTGTCTTTAGCCACGGTAGGGGCAAAAGAGCTCCACCATTTCGTACGTATAACACGAGGTATCAGAGCGGACCTACATATGTGGAGAATATTCTTACATGAATTCAACGGACAGGTGATATGTCAAGAGGAAGAAAGGTCGAGCAGAGAGCTCAGCCTTTCTTCAGATGCGTCCGGGTCGTTCAGTTTTGGCGTGATTTTCCAGAATCATTGGTGCAAGGAACCTTGGCCAAGATGCTGGGTCGAGAGGAAGTGGACTAAGAATATTACCCTGTTGGAATTTTTCCTGCTGGTGGTAGCGGTGGAGCTATGGGGCTCGCTGTTAACAGATCAAAAAATATGTTTCTGGTCAGACAATGCAGCAGTGGTCCAGATTGTTAACAAGTAGGGATGAGCGAGTATACTCGCTAAGGCACTACTCGCTCGAGTAATGTGCCTTGGCCGAGTATCTCCCTGCTCGTCCCTAAAGATTCGGGGGCCGCCGCAGCTGACAGGTAAGTTGCGGCGGGGAGCAAGGGAGAGCGGGTGGGAGAGAGGGAGAGAGAGATCTCCCCTCTGTTCCTGCCCGCTCTCCCCCGCAGCTCCCCGCCCCGCGCCAGCCCCCGAATCTTTAGGGACGAGCCGGGAGATACTCGGCTAAGGCACATTACTCGAGCGAGTAGTGCCTTAGCGAGTATACTCGCTCATCCCTATTAACAAGCAGTCTGCTTCATCCAAAATTGTGCTGGCATTTCTGAGGTATTTCGTGTTGCCTTGCCTACAGCTGAATATTTGTTTTAGAGCGAGACACGTACTGGGTTGTGAGAACGGGCGAGCTGATGCGCTATCTCGTTCACAGATGAAGGCGTTCAGGGAACGGCACCCGACGGCAGACATGGAAGGGCTACGTTGCCCTCCGCACTTGTGGACACTGGCAGACGAGAGCTAATGTCGTTGGTTCGGGCGTCAGCTGAAGCAACATGGAAAGCTTATGAGGCTATACGGGATACATGGCTAAGTTTCATCGATGACAGCGTGGTTGAGGAACAGCAGGCGCAGACGGCAACATTCGATATGTTAGCGTCGCTACGTGCAAGAAGAGTCTCAGTGGGAGTCGCAAGAAAACACTTAGCTGGCGTGGCCTTTTTCTTACAGTTAAATGGAATAACAGATGTGACGAAGGATTTTGTCATTAAAAAGATAATGCTAGGTTGGAAGAAGGAGGGGGGACGGGTGGACTCCCGTCGCCCCATCACCTTTTCCATTCTGTTGGAATTACTGGAAAGCCTGGGAGCGGTATGTCGGGACGGTCACGAAGCATTATTATTTAGAGTTGCGTTTGTGTTGGCGGTTTTTGCGGCCCTTTGAGTAAGTGAGCTGGTTCCGGTAAGTAAGAAGAAACCGGCGGGCCTCCAGTGTTCGGACGTTTTGGTGTCGGATGAGGTAGTAAAGATATGCGTCAGAAAATCTAAAACGGATAAGTACGCAAGGGGAGAATGGATATCCATAAATAAGATAGGCACTTCATGGTGCCCAACAAAGTTAGTGTCACAGTATATGTCAACCAGGCCATCGGCTCAACAGTTTTTAGTCCATGCGTCGGGTAACCCGCTAACTCGTTTCCAGTTTTCTGCGTTATTACGTTTGGCGTTAAGAAAAGTAGGTTTACAGCCGTCGGAATTTGGCACCCACTCGTTTCGGATAGGGGCAGCTACTACGGCGGATTGGTGCGGCATGCAAGAGGAAGGGGTTAAGAAACTTGGAAGATGGAGGTCGGATGCCTACAAGTCGTACGTCAGACCGGACTTGATCATTAGATGAGGCAGATATAATAGTAATGTTATCACAGGTATATATACGTAAATATTGGATTAAAAAAAAATTATGTTTTATGGTATGGGGGAATTTTACGGGTTTGCCGTAGTATAGAAGTTTAGTTTTTGTTATTCCAGTGGGAGATCAATGGACTATATGGATTGTCGGGCACTCCTACGTGCATTGGGCAGAGAAGCTGGCAAGGATTCGCCCTATGGGAAAGAATCTTGAACTGCAAGGCCCGAAGGTGCACTGGCATGAAATACGTGGACTTCTATGGCCAAGGCTCCTACAGGAAGTCATGCAAATAGGCAGGTGGACCCCCCGAAAGGTAATTCTCGTGAAACATGCCAGGGGGGAACGACCTGGGGAAGATAAAGATGGGTGAGCTCCTGGTCCTCATGAAGCAGGACATGCTTCGCTTCAGAGACTGTTTTCATGAATCGGTCATGGTCTGGTCGGACATCGTGGCGAGACTATATTGGAGAGATGCCAGGAATCCGGAGGTGATCGAGCGAGTGAGAAAACTGATAAACTTGAAAATGTCACAGTTTGTACAGTCTTTGGGTGGAATTGCTATCAGGCATTGGGAACTAGATGATAGGGAAAGGGGAGCTTTGAGACGCGACGGGATTCATTTGAATGACGTCGGATTAGATACTTTTCTATCGGGATTGCAGGACGGGGTAGAAGCGGCGTTAGTTAGGGCTTATGGGGTGGGCCGGCCTGTGGCATAGAGGTATGCCACATTCCTGGTGGCGTAAAGCTTCCATGTCTGAGGTGTTTTTATCGAGGATGGTTAGCAAGCACGTAACGAGTACGGGGCTTTCAAACACTTCAGGATGCATTGTTTTCCTACTAAAAGAAAGTGTTTTCAAGCATGGAAGATTTGAAGATTTGGTGATATTAAAGTTAAAGTTTATTAGAGTTAATAAAGCTGTGGCCTACCCACAAAATTTTAGCCACAAAGAAGGAGTAAGAGTTTTTTGTGTTAAGATAACGAGCTCATTAGGAGGTTAGATAGTGGGTGCACACAGTCACATGCCATATATATAGGCGCCACTCTGTAATAAAGCCCCCCCCCCAGTAATATTTATTATATAGGCTGTCACTCAGTAATAATGTCTCATATAGGCCTCACTCAGTAATGTTGCCTCTCACAGGTTTGCACTAATTAATAATGCCCCAAATAGGCCTCCATACAGTAATAATGCCCCTCACAGACCCCACTCGGTAATAATGTCCTATATAAGCTACACTCAGAAATAATGCCTCATATAGGTCCCCACTGTGTAATAATGCCCATATAAGCCTCCACTCAGTAAAGATGCCCCCCACAAGCCTATACTCAGTAATAATGCTCCATATAGGCTCCACTTAGTAATAATGCCTCATATAAACCGGACTCAGTAAATGTTCTATATAGGCCTCCACCCAGTAGCCATGCCCCATATAGGCATACTCCATTTAGTAGTATTGCCCTACATAAGACATCACTGAGAAATTATGTTCTATATAGGCCCCCGGTCAATAGTAATGCCCCATAGATGCCCCCAATCACTAATAATACACCATACAAGCCCCCACATAGTAATAATGCAGCTTATAGACCCCCCCCCCACTCAGTAATAATGCCCTCACTCAGAAATAATACCCTATATAGGCCCCACTCAGTAATAATGCCCCTCACAATGCCACCGCAGTCCCCCACTCAGTAACAATGCCCTTCACAGGCCCCTCACACAGAGAGAAAAGAAAATCATCTTATGGGTACTTTCACACATAGCAGAAATGCTGCAGATTTTCTGTTGCACAAAATTTTGAGGGAATATCCGCAGCTTTTTCGCATGAATAACAGATTCAAAATCTCCACAACTGGTCGTGGATCCGCAGCTGATTTCAACCTGCTGTTCAATTCACCTCACAATCAGCAGTCCTCACACTCACAGAGCAGCTGTAGCAACCCAGGCCTAGGAGGAGGAAAAGTGGGAAATGAGATGGTAGTCACAGTGGCGCTGCTACTCCTCTCTGTTGGCAACCAGCGGACTGAGTGGTACCCTAATGATGGTCAATTTGGCAGTTCTTATTGCGTGCTGCCTGCCGGGTCATTCAGGGTAAAATGGTGATACCTCAGTGGGATGGTACCCACAGGGTCGGGTAGGGAAAGATGTTTTGTCATGACGCCAGTATGGTAGGGACCGAGTGTGGTACGCCAGTGCAGATGTTGTAGATGGTTAGAAGGGACTCCAGGAAGCGAGCGTAGATGGTAAAACACTTTAACGCTTTATTGGCAAGGAGAAAGGGAATTCTTCACGTTGCAGCAGTTACACAATTTGCGTTACATCTGCATGAGTGAGATGAGGACAATTTAACGTTAGAAAAACACTTGAGAGATTAAGGTTGACTTTCCCCTTCTTGCACTCCTGAACTAACACTGCAACTTGGTTAACTCGTGTCTGGCTTTGCTATTTGCACGTTTACAGCATTTCCATGAAAATATCCTTAGGCCGCTCTCAAATATCTCTAAGCGCAGTGACCCGCTAACTTCGCTCCAATTGATTTCAATGAGGCTACGCAGACCTGTGCTCAAAACCGGCATTCCTAATGCTGCAATTTTTTGAGCACTGCCTGTTGTATTTTTGTGCATTTTCACATTTTTTAATGCAACTCATCACAATGACAATCACTTTGCTAGGTAATTTATAACAAGTGTAACAGTTACTGTAAGAGTCACTGGGAATTTTAATTAACTGGGGAAAAAAGATCCTTTGTTTAGATTCATGTAAACTAAACATCAGTTTTCATAATATATAACTCAAAGTAAAGCTGATAAACTTTCCAAGGGCTAAGGCCTCATGCACACGGGCACAGGAGGGTTCCGTGTGGGAAATTCCGCACGAAATCCTCCTGTGCCGGCGATCCTGTGTACCTGTCAGATGAATCTTCTTCTGTAATGCGGATGTGCTGCTGGCGTGCATGCGCAGCAAAGATTGCCCCGCGCCGCCCAGGCGATGACGCGGATTCGCGACACTTCTGCTTTGTGGAAGTCCCGCGGCAGGGATGGCTTACATTGACTTTAATGGAAGCCGTCCCTTTGTACCCACTCTGAAAATGGAGCATGCTGGGATTTTATTTTAGCACATAGTGGCCGCAAATAAAATCCGCTCGTGTTCGTGGAGAGAGGAATCTCCACACACATCAATATTGTAACATAGTATGTTAGGCTGAATAAAGGCAATGTCCATCTAGTTCAGCCTCTTTCAACCTCCATGTTGATCCAAAGGAAGGCAAAAAACCCCAAGAGGCAGTAGCCAATTAGCCCATTCGGGGGAAAAATTCCTTCCAGACTCCATAATGGCAGTCAGAATAATCCCTGGATCCACCTTTGTTGGTTCCTACAATAATGTAAGACCTGAAAAATCAACAACCTGCTGGTCACCTAATGTCGATATCCTGTAATATCATTGTGCTCTAGAAAGACATCCAGTCCCCTCTTAAACTCCTCTATGGATTTTGCAATCCCCACATCTTCAGGCAGAGAGTTCCATAGTGCGGGATCCGCAATTCAATTTGCTCCGTATGCATGAGGTCTAAGAGCATTAAAGGGGTTGTCTCGCGAAAGCAAGTGGGGTTAAGTACTTCTGTATGGCCATATTAATGCACTTTGTAATATACATCGTGCATTAAATATGAGCCATACAGAAGTTATTCACTTACCTTTCCCGGCACACGTGACGGGGCGGAGCTACGTGATGACGCGTAGAAGGGGCGGAGCCAGAACGCAGCTGCTGCCGGACAGACCCGAAGGCAGAAGACCCTTCTGCGCAAGCGCGTCTAATCGGGCAATTAGACGCTGAAGTTAGACGGAGCCATGGAGACGGGGACGCCAGCGCAGGGAAGGTAAGTGAATAACTTCTGTATGGCTCATATTTAATGCACGATGTATATTACAAAGTGCATTAATATGGCCATACAGAAGTACTTAACCCCACTTGCTTTCGCGAGACAACCCCTTTAAGGACCTTTCACAAGGACAAAATATTTCTGCAGCAGAATTTGTCACTACAGAATTTCGCAACTAAATCTGCATGCTAACTGTAGATTTTGATGCAGAATTTAACGTGATTTGAGGTGCAGAATGCAGAAGACTTCATCGGTGTGAAAGGTGGCTTCCAGGGGCCAAAAATGACAGCATGATACACACCTAGTACAGATTTTGGGAGTAGCTCATCTGACAACTTTTAGGCTATATGCATAGGCTGTGAATTTGCATGTGGAAAATCTGAAGTGAGGGTACCTTCACACAGGAGCTTTGCAAAATCTACTGCAGTATTTATTTTGCTTTTTTTGCAGATGGCCAGAGATAGCTGTGTGGAATTTGCTCCTTTTCTTTGCAGAATTTATATATGTCATTGTGTTTTTATGTGTGGATTTTCTGCTGCGGAATGTTTAACATTTTAGTGAAATGGTTGTGGTAGCTTCTGAGGTCACACCAGCAAACAAACAGCCACAAAAAAGGATTTTCAAGCTCATTCAGAACGTTTCCAGAGTGTAAAAGCTGCAAAATCACAATACTCTATTTGCGTTTTTTATGCTATTCATTGATCAGCTAGCCTTGTGGACAGAGGCGTAACTTGAAGCACCCCAATGCAAAACCTGTAACAGAGCCTCCAACTATAATGCTTTATTCATAGTAGTGGACCCCCTATATGAAGAAGAGAGGCCTTATGGGCCCAGGTGCAACCGCATTCCCTGCATCCCTATAGGTACACCAATGCTTGTGGATTTGCCATGACATCAAAATCCACATTTTAAACATGTGGCTTGTGGTGAGGATAGTTTTTATTCTGAAAAACCCAGCACATGTGAAAGCACCCTTACGTTTTATTCACACGAGCATTTTCGAAAATGTAGTTGGAAAATCATGACAATGTAAAGCATTGGATTGCAATGCATTAATTTACATAGGCTATTTTTAGCGGATATCCACAGCAGAAGAACTGTGAATGATCACGGAAACGAATTGCATATGGTCACGTGTGCATGCGTATGGACAGCGTATCATCCATGTGGAAGAAAGAAAGCAAGCAGAGAACAATATCAGAAAGTTGCCTTACCCCTGGGAAACACCCCTTTATCGCTCAGATGACATTTTATACTACTTTTTTCGGAAAATAGTGTAAACCATTTAAAAAAAAAAAATAATAATAATTCTTGTGGAGGAAGAGCCCAGGAGTACAAGCGGAGGTTGCAGACAGCAGTCTGGATGGGTGTGCTGCTCTCCAGACTCTTTGCTGCATCATCTGCCCACAAATTCCTGCTTTCTTTATTCCAATTGTGTCTAGTCTCTTAGTAACGTGCATACAAATCTGTGTCCATACTCAATGTTAATTGCGTATGCACTGCAGATCGAACGCACCCATAGAGCCCATACACGGGGAATTCGTAATAAAATAGCATGCTGTGATTTTTCTTCCACTCATGATATATGCAATTCCTGTCTGCAAGTGTGGGCAAACTGGCAAAAGTCCATGCATTTCAATACCCGTGTATCATACACGTGGAAGGCGATCGTGGAAAGATGACTGGGGAAACCACTACCCCGCAAAGATAGTCCGCCAAAAAAACGTCAGGATGTGATGTCACCCTAGAAGTCAGTCATGACTCGGTGCTTGCAGTAGAGGACTTTACCTTAAATAAGGTGATCGAACTTTGCCTTCCTAAAGTTAGGTATTTTCGTAGCTCTCTGATTAAAACTTCCCTTTCAAAGACAAGTGGAAATGTATTATGTTATGGTCAATATTTCCCAGGTGTCCTCGACCTGCACCCCTGTTATTCTGTCAGGTCTGCTGGTTAATATTAAGTCCAATATAGCTGTAACATTTCTGTAGCAAGAGTATAGGCAAACCCCTCAAACCATTCAGTAGAAATTGTATAGGAGGACCCCAGTAACATTTCTGTAGCAAGAGTATAGGTGGACCTCAGTAACATTTCTGTAGCAAAAATATAGGCGAACCCCTGTAACATTTCTGTAGCAAAAGTATTGGCGAACCCCAGTAACATTGGTGTACCAGGAGTATAGGCGAACACCTGTAAAAATGTGTTTACCAAGAGTATAGGCGAAGCCTGAAAAAAATTAGTTTGCTAACAGTATTGGCAATGGCCTGAAAAATTGGTGTACCAACAGTACAAGTGGAAAATTGCTCAACCGCAAGGGCAGGTGAAACCCACAAACATTTTTTGAAGATACAGCTCATTATTGGTTAATTTGTAACAGAGCCTGGAGGCAGCCCTGCGCAAAAATTGGTTTAAGTTTAACTTTTAAAACCTTAAAAACTGATAACTTTTAAAGGTTTTAAACAGCATTTTGGGCCTTTTAGAGATTGGCAGTTCAGCGTGATGACATGCTGTTTTAGGAGGAGGAGGAGTAATAATATCCGAGAGGGATACACAAAGCTAATTCTCCCCTTTTTTGGGGTAATAGATGCATTTTTCTCCTGTTGCAACAAAATGATTCTTTAGGATCCGCTGACTCTCACCGGTGGAGAAGAGAAGTCTGGGGAAATCCAGCCTTTATTCATCTTTATGAGGGTAAGCATGTCGGCGCTGTCAGTTGACAGACGGGTATGCTTATCTGTGATGAGTCCCCCAGCTGCACTAAACACCCTCTCTGACAAGACGCTAGCGGCAGGGCAGGCCAGCACCTCCAGGGCGTACAGCGCAAGTTCGTGCCACATGTCCAGCTTTGACACCCAATAGTTGTATGGAGCAGAGGCATCACGGAGGACGGTGGTACGATCGGCTACGTACTCCCTCACCATCTTTTTACAGTGCTCCCGCCGACTCAGCCTTGACTGGGGAGTGGTGACACAGTCTTGCTGGGGAGCCATAAAGCTGGCAAAGGCCTTGGAGAGTGTTCCCCTGCCTGTGCTGGACATGCTGCCTGATCCCCGCACCTCCCCTGCTAGTTGGCCCTCTGAACTGTGTCTTCTGCACTAGCGCTGTCAGATGGGAACTTTAGCATAACTTTTTCCACCAGAGCCGTGTGGTATTGCATCACTCTCGTACCTCTTTCCTCTTCGGGAATGAGAGTGGAAAGGTTCTCCTAATACTGTGGGTCTAGAAGGGTGTACACCCAGTAATCCGTGTTGGCCAGAATGCGTCTAGCGCGAGGGGCATGGGAAAGGCAGCATAACATGAAGTCAGCCATGTGTGCCGGAGTCCCAGTACGCAACACATCGCCGTCCTCACTAGGAAGATGGCTTTCAGGATCCTCCTCTTCCTCCTCCTCCTCCTCTTCAGCCAATACACGCTGAACAGATGAGAGGCAAGCAGCATGGGTACCCTCTGCAGTGTGGCCAGCTGTCTCTTCCCCCTCCTCCTCCTCCTCAACGCGCTGAGATATAGACATGAGGGTGGTCTGCCTATCAAGCGACATACTGTGATCCCCCGTCTCCTGTTCCAACCACAAAGCATCGGCCTTTATGCTTTGCAGCAAACGTCTCAGCAGGCAAAGCAGCGGGATGATAATGCTAATGATGGCCGCTCACCATCTGAGTAGACTCCTCAGTTTCAGAGGACCTGGCAGATATTTGCCATCCATGCCCACTTCTCAGTAAAGAATTGCGGAGGCTGACTCCCACTACGGCGCCCATGTTGCAGCTGGTATTCCACTATTGCTCTACACTGCTCGTACAGCCTGGCCAACTTGTGCAGCGTAGAATTCCAGTGTGTGGGCACGTAGCACAGCAGTCGGTGCTCTGGCAGCTGAAACCATCGTTGCAGGGTCCTCAGGGTGGCAACGTCCGTGGTTGACTTGCGGAAATGTGCACAGACACGGCGCACCTTGCCGAGCAGGTCAGACAAGTGGGGATAGTTTTTCAGAAACCGCTGAACC
The DNA here is from genome assembly GCF_035609145.1 of Eleutherodactylus coqui. NCBI lineage: Eukaryota > Metazoa > Chordata > Amphibia > Anura > Eleutherodactylidae > Eleutherodactylus > Eleutherodactylus coqui. Next base: position 276,373,166 of record NC_089837.1, on the reverse strand, counting down.
ACCAGATTGAAGACTTGGGCCAGGCACGGCACGTGTGTGAGGCTGCCGAGCTGTAGAGCCGCCACCAGGTTACGGCTGTTGTCACACATGCCCGGTTGGAGGCTCAGCGGCGAAAGCCAGAGGTCGGTTTGCTCTGTCAGACCCTGCAACAGCTCGTGGGCCGTGTGTCTCTTGTCACCTAAGCTGATTAGTGTCAGCACAGCTTGCTGACGCTTGCCCACCGCAGTGCTGCCACGCCGCACGCTACTGACTGCTGGTGACGTGCTCACACTTCTTAATTGAGAGGTAGAAGTGGCGGAGAAGGAGGAGGTGGCATAAAACGCCACAGATACCAGCACCGAAGTAGGACCCGCTATTCTGGGTGTGGGTAGGACGTGAGTGGTCCCAGGCTCTGACTTGGCCCCAGCCTCCACCAAGTTCACCCAATGTGCCGTCAGGAAGATATAGTGGCCCTGCCAGTACTTGTTCACGTGTCCATGGTTAAGTGGACCTTCCCAGTAACCACATTGGTGAGGGCACGATTTATGTTGTGGGAGATGTGCTGGTGTAGGGCTGGGACAGCGCATCGGGAAAAATAGTGGCGACTAGGGACAGAGTAGCACGGGACCACCGCCGCCATCATGTTTTTGAAAGCTTCTCCAGGCTGATTAAATTAGCAGTGTGCACGTTTAAAGCTTGTGCATGCGGGTGAGTGGCAGCGTATTTCCGCTTTCGTTCCAACGCTTGTGTTAGCGACAGCTGAACGCTGTGCTGAGATACATTGCAGGATGGAGTGGGGGACGGTAGAGGTGAGGGTGTGGGTGCAGGCCGGGAGGCGCTCGTGCCTGTGTCCTGGGAGCAGGATTGGATCTGTGTGGCAGGTTGGGGCACAGGGGAAGAGGCAGTGGTGTGACCCGGAGGCGGTGAATGGCCTTCGTCCCACCTTGTGGGGTGCTTGGCCATCATATGCCTGCGAATGCTGGTGGTGGTGTGGCTGGTAGTGGTGGCTCCCCAGCTGATCTTGGTGCGACACAGGTTGCACAACACTGTTCGTCGGTCGTCCGCGCTCTCACTAAAAAACATCCACACCTTTGAATACCTAGCCCTCTGCATGGAGGCTTGCCGCGAGGGGGTGCTCTGGGAAACAGTTGGGGGATTTTTCGCTCTGGCCCTGCCTCTACCCCTGGCCACTCCACTGCCTCTTCCAACCTGTCCTGCTGCTGCACTTGCCCCCCCCCCCCCCACTCTAAAGCCCTGTCCTCAATAGGCTTAGCAAACCAGGTGGGGTCAGTCACCTTATCGTCCAGCTGCCCTTCCTCCGTATCCTCTGTGCGCTCCTCCCTCGGACTTACTGCCCTTACTACTACCTCACTGACAGACAACTGTGTCTCATCATCCTCATCCACAAAAAGCTCTTGAGACAGTTGCCGGAAGTCCCTAGCCTCATCCTCCGGACTCCAGGAACTTTCCAAAGGTTGGTCATCGGTCACGACAAACTCCTCAGGTGAGAGAGGAACAGATTTTTCCCACCCATGGCAGGGACCCGAGAACAGTTCCTGGGAGTCTGCCTGCTCAGAATGTCATTTTCATGGAGTGAGGAGGCTAGGAGGAAGGAGGAGCAGCCAGAGGATTCAGAGTTGAAATCCTTAGGCCAGGAGTAGTGGACTGCGTATAAGACTGGGTGGTCGATACATTGCTGGACACGTTTTCTGCCATCCACGACAGAAACTACTCGCACTGCTCTGTTTGTAATAAAGGTCTACCACGTGGACCCGTAAATTGTAATGTGAAGCTGGGGAGCCCAGAAACTTGCTCCTCTCCTAATCCTGCAGCAGCCGGCTGTGATTCACCACGTCCAGGAACTCTGCCTGTGCCCACACACTCACTTGGACGCCTGCATCCGCGTTCTCGACCCTTACCCCTACTCCTCGTCATGATGGACTAAGAATAGAGCAGGGCCCAAATAAATTACCCCACTGTACAGCAATGACAACTGTGGCTAATTCACCGCACACAGAGACTTGTAGATAACGGAGACTCTATGCTGTGACTTGAAAAAATTAACCCACTGTCTTGCGCTAATACATATGGGTAATTTACCTGGCTGTATATGGAGTAGGAGAAGACTCCAAAGCCAGTGGATAGTGCTGGTAACTGCGGCTATCTCAACCCCACCAAGGAAAGGGTATTGTGAGACGCTCTGCACAGCGGCAAAGCTGAAATACTTTGCAGTGGCCCAGGAAATATTACAGTATTTTTTAGCAGTGAGACCTCTGTCTAATGCACTGCAGATACAGAAAGGTATGACAGAACTAGTTTGCAGTAGGCTAGGAAATGTTAGAGTGCAGTTTCACGGTGAGAGCTGGTTCTACGGCACTGCAGGCTGAGAACGCTATTACTGAAAGGCTAGGAACAGGCCTAGATGCGTAATTCAGAAGTTGGTGCATTACTGCTCCCAGCCAGCCACAACTGTAAAGCACACTGAGATATAGCCCTAAGAAGGAGCGTTGGGGTTCTTGTATGGAGGATCAAGACTGTATAACTTTCCCTATGGAAGCAGTTCTGTCCCTAAACTCTGCGTTATGCACTGCAGGCTGAGAACGCTATAACTGCAAGGCTGGGAACAGGCCTAGACGTGTACTACAAAAATTGATGCACTACTGCTCCCAGCCAGCCACAACTGTAAAGCACACGGTGAGATGTAGCCCTAAGAAGGTCCCTTGGGATTCTTGTACGGAGGATCAGGAGTCCTGTAAAACTTTCCCTTAAGAAGTAGCTGTGTTCCTAAACTCTGCGTTATGCACAGCACACACAGAACGGTATAACTGAACTACTTTGCAGTAGGCTAGGAAATGTTATAGTGCAGTTTCACGGTGAGAGCTGGTTGTACGGCACTGCAGGCTGAGAACGCTATAACTGCAAGGCTGGGAACAGGCCTAGATGTGTAATACAAAAGTTGGTGCACTACTTCTCCCAGCCAGCCACAACTATAATGCACACGGTGAGATGTAGCCCTAAGAAGGACCGTTGGGGTTTTTGCACAGAGGATCAGGAGTCCTGTAAAACTTTCCCTATATAGGCAGCTCTGTCCCTAAACTCTGCGTAATACACTGCAGACTGAGAATGCTATAGTTGAAATGGCCTGCACAGCCTGGGTTGCTTAAAAAAAAATTGTTACACCACTGCTCCCAGCTAGCCACAACAGTAATGCACACAATGAGGAGAAGCCCTAAGAAGGACCATTGGGGTTCTTAACTACAGGATCCTACTCTAACACTGTCCCTATATCAGCAGCAGCACTAACCTCTGCCAGCATGCGTTTGAGGCGAGCCGCGGGCGGGACCAGTTTAAGTACTTGGTAGTCACCTGATCGGCGCAGCCACTCACTACTGTGGGGGGGGGGGGAGAGGGCTGGCACGTCACAGCAGGAAGTGATGCCTTCCCCGCATGTTTATTGCCTACAAAATGGCGCTAAACATGCGGGGAAGAAAATGCAATTGACTCGAGTACCGCGTGGTGTTCGTGTCGAGTAACAAGCGTCTTGAGTACCCTAATATTCGAACTAGCATCAAGCTCGGAAGAGTGTGCTCGCTCATCTCTAGTAATTATCTTATAAATAAATCTAATAAATTATACAGGTGCAAAATATTGACCAAATGTCCACTGTGCAAAAGTGGCCTCAAACAGACATGAAAAATAAGTTAAGTAATGTTACAGGACAAAGGGTCCTTTTACATGGGACAACCTTTCGGGTGCATATGCCCAAAAAGGTCAGCCCAGCAATGATCATCTCTGTGCATTTATACAGGAACGATCATCGCTGAGTGAATGCAGGCTCAGCGGCCGGGGATCGTTCGAGTCTTCCTACCTCCATTCACAGTAAAGGCACTGTTATCTTATATATAAATAGGTCTAAAGTTACTTTGGGTCTGTGTTCACTTGTTTGTTTTGTTGTGTGAACTGTGGAGTTTAATTTACATTTCTTCTCTCCCTGACAGTTTGGTTGATGATAGATGTGTGGTGGAGCCTGCTGCAGGAGATCTGGATAACCCCCCCAAAAAATTCAGAGGTGAGGATGACATGATGTGTGTGTATATGCATTGCAACCATTTTATTCACCTTTATCTCAAGAACTATTTGAAGAGCAATTTGTCATCTTAACATTTTTTGTGTAAAAAAACATAGCATACATGACTGATGTGTATGGCTTACCTGCGTCATTGTTTAAATTATAAGATGCACTTTATAGCAAGTAGAAAATCTAGCTGCTAAGAGCCCCTGACCACTTCCTGAATGATCCAGCAGTGTGTTTATGAAGTAACATTAAAGGGGTTGTCTCGCGAAAGCAAGTGGGGTTAAGTACTTCTGTATGGCCATATTAATGCACTTTGTAATATACATTGTGCATTAAATATGAGCCATACAGAAGTTATTCACTTACCTGCTCCGTTGCTGGCGTCCCCGTCTCCATGGCTCCGTCTAATTTCGGTGTCTTCTTGCTTTTTTAGACGCGCTTGCGCAGATGGGTCTTCTCCCCTCGGCTCTGCTTGGCAGCAGCGGCGTTTGGAGCGATTGGCTGGAATCGGCACATGTGACGGGGGCGGAGCTACGCGATGACGCGTACAAGGGGCGGAGCCAAAACGCCACTGCTGCCGAGCGGAGCCGAAGGGAGAAGACCCATCTGCGCAAGCGCGTCTAAAAAAGCAAGTAGACACCGAAATTAGACGGAGCCATGGAGACGGGACGCCAGCAACGGAGCAGGTAAGTGAATAACTTCTGTATGGCTCATATTTAATGCACGATGTATATTACAAAGTGCATTAATATGGCCATACAGAAGTACTTAACCCCACTTGCTTTCGCGAGACAACCCCTTTAAAGCTGAAAAGACATATGTTCATCCAGTTCAGCCTTTCCCTCCCCCCCCTTCCCCATATGGATTCAGGGGAAGGCAAAAAAAATCCCCAATGAGGGAGAAGCTAATATTCCCAATTTAAGGGAAAAAATTTCCAACTCCAATTGGGCAATCAGATTAATCCCTGGATCAACAACCCTTCCTAATTTATTACTGATTATAACATATTATTGTGTTGCTATAGAAAGACCTCCGAACTCATCTTGAACTCTTATCGAATTTGTCAGCACCATGTCCTTAGGGTGCCTTTCCACTTGCGTTTTTTTAACGCTGCAATATCGCTGTTTTTTTTTAATGCAAATGTCAATGGGACTTTCTAATGTTAAAATCGCATTGCACAAAAATCGCAAAGCACAAACTTGCAATTTCGGTTTGCGTTTTTTGTTCACGCGATTGTCAAAGGGACTTTCTAATGTTAAAAACACAACGCAATGCACTTGCATTTTTGGTGCATTGCGTTTTTAACATGAGAAAGTCCCATTGACAATCGCGTTAACAAAAAACGCAAACGCAAGTGTGCGGGAGACCTTAGGCAGAGAGTTTCATAGTCTCACTGCTCTTACAGTAAAGAATCCTCTTCCTTCCTCTAGATGTAGAGGATGCCTCCTTCTTACAGTCACAGTCCTGAGCATAAATAGATGCTAGGAGAGATTTCTGTATTGACCCCTCATATAGTTAGACCGCCTGCACACGGGTGGATTTGCATTGCAGAATCCAGAGCACGTGTCCGGATTGTGCAGCAAATGCTGCCCATAGCATGCTATGGTAAAACACTACTTCCTCTACACAAACAGAAATCAATTGCAATATTCCGCTCGCGGAGAAGAAGTCGCAGCATGGCGAGATTCTATGCGACTTCCGTGTGGATGGCTTCCAATGGATGCAGTCTGCCCCACGACCCTTCCGCAATCACCATTGCAAAAAGGTTGTGGGATCCACGTCATCGAATAGTGACGACATAACCTGTACTGCACATGTGTGTCGGTGGCGTGCTAAGCGGCACATCCACAGCAAAAATTAGAACAGAGCAGAGAGGTAAGCTGGGGTTGCCGGCCAGGCACCTGGTCGCATCCCGCGCGCAGAATCCGACCCAGCCGTGGGCAGACGGCCTTGTACATAGTTATTAGTTTGTCCCTCAGCCGTCTTTTTTTCTAAAATAAATAACCCCAATTTTGATAAACTCTCTGGGTATTGTAGTTCACACATTCCATTGATTACTTTAGTTGCCTGCCTTTGTATCCGCTCACGCGCGGATATATCCTTCTTGAATATTGATGGCCAAAACTGTACACAATATTCTATTTGTGGTCTGACCAGTGACTTGTAAAGCGAAAGAAACTCTCAAAAAACGCATCACATCGTGATCATGGGAGATTTTAACTATTCAGACATTTGTTGGGAATCTCTCAGACAAAAGTAATGGGTCCAACAAACTCTTATCCGCGCTTGCTGACAACTTTTTTTCCCCAAAAGGTAAAAGAGAAAACAAGGGGATCTGCTATCTAAGCAACTGTGAGAAAGTGGTTGAGGAAGTAAGCGTAGCTGGGACCTTAGGAGGCAGTGATCATGCCTTCCTTGAATTTTGGATAACAAGGGAAGGAAGACCTGAGAAAACTCAGACTTCAAGGTTGGATTTCAGAAAGGAAGATTTTTATATACTCAGAGTGTTGCAAGGGTCCAATGGCTGGATATTCTTAAGGACAGAAATGTCCAAGAAGGTTGGGAAGTATTGCATAATGAGATTTTCAATGCACAATTGTTAGCAATCCCTAAAAGAAGGAAGAATGGGAAGCATTTAAAGAGACCAGGATGGATGAAGACAGAACTTAAAAACATACTAAACAGGAAGAAAAATATGTTTATGAAATGGAAGGAAGGGGGAATATCTAAAGAAGAATGTAATGCTGTCTGTAGAAACCGTAGGGCAAGTCTCAGAAAAGCTAAAGCTAATAATGAATTGAGGCTTGCAACAGAGGCAAAAGAAAAGTCAAAGATGTTTACAGGATAAAAATGGTGAATTGGTTAAAAATGATGTTGAGAAGGCTGATCTTTTAAATTCCTATTTTGTATCTGTTTTCTCTCAGAAAGTAGAGGGAACATCAGCTGATCTTACCTGTGCTATTAGGGGAATAAAAGAATGCAGGATATCTATAAATAGAGAGATGGTGAGGGAACACTTAACTGAATTCAAATATCTAGGTCCAGATAATTTACATCCTAGGATACAAAAGGAAGAGAACAAAAGTCCCAGAAGATTCGAAAAGGGCAAATGTTGTCCCCATCTTCAAAAAAGTGAAGAAGGTGGATCCAGAAAACTACAGGCCTGTGAGCCTGACTTCTATACCAGGAAAGATCTTTGAACAAATTATTAAACAGCATGTATGCAAGTACTTGGATGAGAATGGAGTAATTAACTAGAGCCAGCATGGCTTTGTAACAAACAAGTCATGCCAGACAGAATCTTATTTCCTTCTATGACAGAATCGCAGACTTGGTTGATCAGGCAAATGTAGTAGATATAGTATATCCTGACTTTAGTAAAGCATTTGACAAGGTATCTCATACCATACTAATTGAAAAAATGATTAAATATGGGATTGAGAAGGCAACTGTTAGGTGGATTTACAACTTGCTCAAAGAGTGGTCATAAATGGCTGCACTTGCAATTGGAAGAATTTGTCAAGTGGGTTCAACATTTTTAGAAATGATCTGGAGGAGGGACTTGAGGGGAAACTGATCACATTTGCCAACGAAACAAAGCTATGAGGGATAGCTAACAATAGGAAAGAGAAAGTATTCAAAAAGATCCAGAAAAGTTTGAACAGTGGGCGGCGACTAACAGAACGGTATTTAACAAGGACCAAGAAAAATGAAAAAAGCACATACAGAATGGGAGGAATTAGGCTAAGCAGCAACACATGTGAAAGACTTTTGTATAGTAATAGATCACAGACTGAACATGAGTCAACAATGTGATGCAACAGCAAAAAAGGCAAACAATTCTGGGATGTATTATGAAAACCCTAGAATCTAGATCACATTAAGTAATTATCCTCACACGAGATTTAAAGCAGACCTTGACAAAATGGAGCAATTTCAGAGCTACCAGGATGGTGAGTGGTCTACAAATAATGTTCTGTGAGAAACGTTTAAAGGATCTGGGAATGTGTTGCTGGCAAAAAAGAAGGCTGAGAGGGGACTTAATAGTAGTCTACAAATATCTGAAGGGCTGTCTCAGTGCAGAGGGATTAGCTCTGTTCTCACTTGCACAATCAATGACTAGAAGCAATGGAATGAAACTGAAAGGGAGGAGATGCAGATTAGATGTTAGAAAAAACTTTCTGACAGTGAAGGTGATCAATGAGTGGAACAGGTTACCATGGGAGGAGTTCTTCTTCAATGGAAGTCTTCAAACAAAGGTGGAAAAGACATCTGTCTGGGATTATTTTGTGAATCCTGCATTGAGCAGGGGGTTGAATTCTACGATTTTGAGAGTAATGTAGTTTTCATGTGCGTTAATTATACAGCATAAATGACACACTACATTTTTTTCTGCGGGTCGGTACGGTTACAACGCTAAATTGTTTTTTTTTTTTTTAGGTTTTTCCACTTTTCCACAATAAAAGCCCTTTTTTTTGAAATTATTATTTTTTTCTAAACTCACTGCATTCAAAGTCCTGTTACTTTTTTATTTTTCCATGTACGGCGCTCTGTGAGGGCTTATTTTTTGCAAGACGAGCTGTAGTTCTTATTGGTACCATTTTGAGGTACATTTTTTTATCACTTTTATTGCGTTTTTTGGGATGCCAAAATGCTAAAAATTTGCATTTTGCCTCAGTGTTAGCGGTTTTTAATGCTTTTTGCCGTGCAGGGTAAAAAGTGTGTTTAATGTATTGTATGCGTCGTTACGGCCGCGTCGATACCAAATATGTTGGATTTTTTTAAAACTTTTTTATGCTAATATAAGAAAAAGCATAAAAAAGGTTTAACTTTTTTTTTACATTTTTATTTTTTGATCTTTATTTTTCTCTTCTTTTTTTTTTTTTTTTTACACCATCTATGTCCCTATAAGGGACTTTTACTGCAGCACTGCAGATCGCTACAATAAGGCATGGCAGGACTTATCTCCTGTCATACCTTATCGCTTACTACAGCGATCTTAGTCTATGGCAATACAGGATGCCGGTATCTGGCATCCTGTTGCCATAGCAACCAGCCAGGCTCTCGCGATGTTATCGCGAGAGCCGGCTGGAGTCACAGAGGGAGCGCGCTCCCTCTGTGAACCCTTTCCCTACCGCGATCTACTTAGATTTAACGGCAGGTTGGTGCAACTCTGATGCCCCCCGCTGTCGCAGCGGGACGCAGGCTATCACTGACAGCCGGCTCGTCATTTTGCGGGAAGTACCCCGCACCGATGACGTACCCTTACGTCATGGGGCGAGAAGGGATTAAAATGACGTATTTGCAAAAATATCTTTTTTCTCCTCTAAAATGCACCTACTGAAAAAACCCTGTAGGGTCAAAATACCCATGACATTCCTCAGTGAATATATTAACCCCTTCCCTCCCCATGACGTAAGGGTACTTCATGAGAGCAGGGTACTTCCTGCAAAATTACATACCTTTACGTCATAGGGATAGCGTGAGATTATAACAGATCTCGCGCTATCCCGCAGCTGGCCTCCCGCAGCAGCAGCGGGGGTGCATCGCAGATGCGCCCCCCCCCCCCCCCCGCCTCCCCGCATGTAGATCGCGGCATGGGAAGGGTTCACAGAGGGAGTGTGACAAAGGCCTTGAAAAAGGCCCTATATTGGACCGAAACGTCGCATATTCATCATGGGAGAATAAAGAGTTCTTTATTTTCTATTTCACCGTGATGCTGCCATCCTTTATTCATTATGCTGCATGATTAACGCTGTAAAAAAAAAAAAAAATCTATGGCAGAATTTATGCGTTTTCTATCCCTACGATCATAAAAAAAATAATAAAAGTTTTACAATATAGTCTTTGTACCTAAAAATGGCACCATCAAAAACTACAGTTCGCAACGCAAAAAACAAGCCCTTATACAGCCGCGTCGACGAAAAAGTTAAAAAGTTACGGCTTTTTAAAAAAGGAGATGAAAATTTGACAAAAATCGTTGCGTCCTTAACTCCTTAAGGTCATGGCCTATTTTGGGCTTAAGGGGTGTATTTTTAAAAATTGGGTATTTATCATTCTGACACGTATGCGTGTTTGCAATCTTGGCTTGGTATAGGAAAACAAAATGTTCCTCAAAATGTTAATAATTAATGTTAAATTTGTAAGTCTTCTAAGTGGTTAAAAGTTTTTCAAATGTGCTTCCAGAATAAAGTAAACAGATGAACTAATATATATCTTATCAAAAATTTGCACAGTATGTTTGCACATATTTGACATATTGCAGTTTGAAAATGTAAAAAAAAAATTACAATCTTTTCAAAATGTTTCTAATTTTGGCGCTTTTAACAAATATCCACAACTTCTGTCTGTTTTTACCATGTAAATTAAGTACAATAAGTGTCGAAAAAACAATGTCAGAATTACTTGGATATGCAAAAGCTTTACTTAGCTATTCTATGTTGAAGTGACATGTCAGATTTCCAAAATTTGTTCTGGTCATTAAAGCGCAAACAGGCTTGGTCACTAAGTGGTTAATGCAGGGTCATAAAAAATTAAAGCTCTGAGGGTATTAACATGGTGGGTATAAAGGTACAGTGGCTGCACCCAGAGATTGTGACTGTAGGCACTGTTATGAGGGTACATTGGCTGCTGTAGTTTATCGAAGCGCTACCCCAGACCAAAAAAGTTATTTGACCAGCAGGGAGGTTTTAATTAGCATGAAATATTTTTTCCCATTTTCTGTATAATTCCGGGGTGTGTACAATAGTCAGGTGTGTCTGAAAAACACAGTATATCTTAAAGGAAATAGTTACTGATGTTACCTGCAGTGTGTTCATTATTTGTCATAGGTTTTGGTTGTGCTACCTATTTAGCTCCCTCATCTCTCTTTTCTGTAGACTGCCTGTTTAAGGTCTGTCCTATGAACAGATATTCTGCTCAGAAGCAATATTGGAAGGCTAAGCAGGCCAAACAGGAGAAGGAAAAGATCTCCGATGTCCTTCTTCTGCAGAAGCTTCAGGTAACCTGCAAATGACACAGTAAGCAGCGTGACGTGAGGCAATTACCTAAACAAATTTTGCTATATCTGTTGGCTCAGCCAACTAATATAAAGCAAGATTATAAAAATGTGTGTTCTTCAATTTTTGCTATTTTATAGTGTAAGTAGGTCACATAGGCCTCGTGTCCACAGCACGCGCGGATTCTGTGCAGGGAGTCCTGCACTGAATCCAGCACTGCCCGCAGCCAATGAGCCCTGCTTACCTGCATTCCCTAGCAGCGGCATCTGCACAGATCCCTCCACTTCCGGGTCTGCAGTACTGCGCATGGTCCACCCGGCTCGCCATCGGACATGCGTGGTACAGTTTTTTTTTCTTAAATCTACTCTTTTCCCGCAGATCCATGGCACGTCTGCATTTTCAGCTGTGGGTGTGCCGCGGATCGGACAGCTTCCATTGACTTAAATGGAAACAGTCAATGTTGGATCCGCACAAAAATGGAGCATGCTGTGATTTGTTTTCCAGATCAAAAGGTCTGCAAATCAAATCCGCATGTTTTAATCAATTAGCGGACGACCATGCATCTTTATGGTCAGCTTGATTTGGGGATCTTCCGCAAATTAAATTTGCCCATGAACATTGGGCCTTAAAGCTATTGCTAGATTTATATGTGATGTGTTATTTTTGCTTAGCACAAACAAATTCTGAATAATGCTAGTGAGAACATTTATAGTATGAGACATTATATTCTATATTTACAACGTTTCTTGGTCCCTATAAATGTAACGAACACTTACACTGTATGTGCTGAGTTTTTTGGGGTGTAAGAGAAAAATGCTGAATTTGAAGGAAAACACAATAAGCATGGGGATCTAGATCTGATGGCAGCCAGCATGCTATGGTTGGTTTTGACACGGAGCTCTCATGATCATATGCTGATCAGTGTGCATCATGCCATTCTTATATGGTGCCACATAAATGGTCATTGGCTGCCCGCGCTAATAAGTTGGCCCTCACTACTGTAATGCCTGCTTATTTTCCCCGGAAAATCATTTTTTTTGTGGTCACACCAGTTAGTTTTTTTCTTTGCAGGATTTATTACTTTTATGTTTACATGCCTGTTTCTATAAAACATAAAATGTTTTACATTTTGTAAATGGGTCGATCTTTGTCTTCCCTGTGATTTAAGCTAACTTCACACGAGCGAGAGCGATATGGAGCCGTGAATCCCGTACACTTATTGCGCTCCCCACCATGTGAATTCCCCAGGGATGTGAGCAGTTTTCATGGCAAAACTGCCTCACATCACTGTGGGGAAGAAGCAGTCCTCAACCGTGGCTGATGCTGGACCCATTGAAGATGATGGCCGCTGCAATGCGAGAGCACACAGCAAGATAGAACATGCTGCGATTTGTTTCCCGCATAGCATTGCATCGCGATGCCATGCAGGAAAAGATCGCTCATGTGTATGACCCTATTCAAAATAATGGGGTCCATATTTGTGTGAGATGTATGCGTCTCGCAATGCACAAATCTTGTTTGATTTTCTCGCAAATGTGAAGCCGGCCTTAGGTTTGAAACACTTTTTAGTCTGTAGAAATGTCTATTATTACGTGAACAAGTTTTAAGATTGTGAGCAATTTGCATTGTCTTATTTGTAGCATGCATCAACAATGGAGCAAAAACAAAATGAGACTGAGAATAAGAAGGTTCATGGTGAGGTGGTGAAGTATGGCAGTGTAATACAGGTAAGTACTGTCCCATCTCTTTTTAGAGGGGTCTGTAAATTGTTTCAGAATAACAAAACTTATATATGTAGACAAACAGACACCCATAGGCCCCCTGCACATGTGCGGAAATTCCGCAGTGGGATTTGCCGCAGAATTTCCGCCCGTAGCAGTTGCCATAGGATTGCATTAGAAAACGCAATCCTAAGCAGACGGACGCGATTTGTCCGCATGAAATCACACACTGAAAACAAATCGCGGCATATTCTATTTCTGTGCGGGTCTCACAGAGGCCCGCACAGAAATGTCAGTAGTGCCGGGCCGGTTCCGCTCTGCGCATGCGCCGGCTGGGTGGCACCGGCACATCACAGAGCCGGAGCTGCAGGAGCAGATGAGACCCGCACTGGTCCCTGCAGGGGTGCGGGTCGGATCCCGCTGCGAGAATTCTCGCAGGGGATCCGACCCGGCCGTCTGCAGGCGGCTATACAATGAAACTTCTCCAAAATACACCCCTTTTATCTATACAAAATTTTCTGTAACAGATTTTTAGTACCATCATAAAAGTAAGCTTCTTTGAAAGGAGCAACCTTGTAAAAGCCAATTTTTCTATGCAATTCTGTGTGTTTGTTGTCTAAAATAGGTTTTACAATGTATCCTTTGTGGGAACATATTGTTAGAAAGAGTTTTCTTTTCCCCGACATTAGCTTTCAGTCTTAGTTTAACTGTTTAGTGGTCTGTAATTTGAGGGAGCTTTGTAAGAACACTGTAGTAAACCTCACAAGCAGTACTTGTAAGAGACAATCTGATATGAATTTAAGGGTTGTCCAGGATAATTGAACTCAATAGGAGATGCACCTGCACTACCAAACCAGACTGCTGCAGTGCAGACGACACATTTCTTCCTGCGCTGTCCTTTCGAACAGTGGTGTTAGACTTATTTCACACGGACAAGTGTGATATCAAACCATGAATCAGGCTAATTTCACCCGACCAGTGTGTGAATCACTGCCCCATATTGCGCTCGCTAACATGCATTTTCCCCGCGGATGCGAGGTGTTTTAGTACCAAAAACATCTTGCATCACTTGTTTTCAGTGGAGAAACCTTGCATTGAATTGTTGCCGCCGGCCCCAGTGGGAGATGTGATGTGAGGGCACAAGTCGTGCTGCAATTTTATTTTTCACACCGCACCACAGTTAAAAAAAAAAAAAGTGTATGACCCCATTCAAAAAAAATGTGTTTCATATTCGTGCAAGATTAATAATTCTCGCCTGTGAGGGGCTGGCCTCATTGCTCAATATCGTGCTTCCCAACATGCAATTTTGTACCAAAAACATCACGCATCATTTCGCTGACAGCTGTGGCGAAGGAATGCAGAGTGTTTCCCTTTGTTTCCCTTTGTTGTGCTTGAAAACAATGGGCGATGCGTGGGCACGCTTAAAGATAGGACATGTTGCGATTTATTTCCCTCATTGGAAAGATTGCTTATGTGTAGGACCCTATTCAAAAGAGTGGGATTTATATTCTGGAGCAAGAATCGCGGCCGTGCAAAACCAGCCTTAGCAATCAGCTGATTGATAGGAATCCTGAGTGGCATACCCTGGCAAATCATCTCTTTATGACCTATCCTGAGGACAGGCCATTAATAGATAAAATCCCCAAAGTCCCGGTCAACCTCTTTAAGCCATGCTTGACTATGACGTAGTGCCCTAGGATCCTCTGGTACAGGTTATACATGAAAGATATCTTGTGTTTACCGTTTGTCACTGTGTAGTGATGATTGCTTACACAATTGTTCTTTATTATAGCTGCTTCACATGAAGAGCAACAAGTACCTGACTGTGAATAAACGCCTTCCTGCACTTCTGGAAAAAAATGCGATGCGTGTTACACTTGATGCAACTGGAAATGAGGGGTCCTGGCTTTTCATCCAACCCTTTTGGAAACTGCGCAGTAATGGAGATAATGTAAGGAAATCCCTAAAACATACAAGGGTCTCAATATTCTGCAAAATAAAATTGATAACAAAATATACTGACAGATTCTAAATATGAATTGCATCAAAATCTCAACATATGTGAGTAAAATACTTTTGTCTTCATATTTTGCTTCTCTAGTGAAGCATTTTAAATTTAGTGTTCCACTGCTCTTCTGTCTCACAATCTACTGTTAGCAAGAGCCTACAAGACTACCCTGCCTTTTGATAGATGAATTCCTGATTGGACATGACACTAGCCAATTCTACTTGGGCAGGGTTTCCGTCTCTTTGCTCTGTTTTTGGAGGAGAGAAAGTGAAATATAATGCTATTCTTTTCTCCATTTATTTTAATGGGGTTTCAAAAAAAACGGAGAACAAATGAAAAGGCTTTACTTTGCTTCCGTTTCATTAGGTTTCCTTTTGGGGGGGGGGGGGGAGAGTAGGGGTGTCTGAAATGCTATTTTCCCGTTTAAAAAAAAACAAAAAACTGAAACCTGATGCCGATGTGAAAGCAGCCTAAGGGTGCCTACCCACTAGTGATATTTTTCTTGCGATGCAAGAGCGATGATTATGAAACCAATGATTTTCAATAGTGTCACACTCCATTTGCGATTTTTACTCTCAAGCCTCGCAGCGCAGAGAAAAAAATCTGCGGTATTGCTCAGTGTTTTCAATGGGGCTAGCAGACTTCTGGCACAGCTGTGATAACTATGGCAGAGGATTACTTCAACTGTGGCAGAAGTCTGTGATACTATGCAATTGCTTTCAATAGAGTCTGCACTGCTGCGGCCCAATTGAAGGCAGTGGGTTGCAGGCAACCCTCACAGCGATGATTTTCGATGAAGGGCTTGAAATATAAGCCCTTCCCTGAAAATCATCCCTAGCTGTAAAAAAAAAAAAAAGTTTAAAAATGACTCTCCTAGTAGAGACTTCCGGCTCTTCTCTCCAACACAGCAGTCTTCTTCTGTGTTCTGGAGGCCAGAGATTGAAAAATTGAATGACAGCTGAGCGCTGTCTGTGATTGTTCTCAATGAATTGTGTTAATTGAAAACAATGAGCAATATCGCAGAGTTTTCTGTGCGCTGCAAGGCACTCGCTCTCGCATTGCTAGAAAAAAATATTGCTAGTGGTTAGGCACCCTTAAATAGAGTTTTTAAACATAACTAAATATTCAACACAGGTACAATGAATTAGCTTGAAACTATAAAACCTCTTTTATAGGTGGTTGTTGGTGATAAGGTGAATCTTAACCCTGTAAATGCTGGTCAACCTCTACATGCCAGTAACTATGAGCTCAGTGACAACCCAGGCTGCAAGGAGGTAAGAACAGTAGATATGAGTTTTTAAGCTGTTTTGGCATGCACACAATATACAGTCTACTAAATTAAGTGTAGGATTGTTTGCTATTCCTTGCGGTTTATCGAATGATTTTAAAGTACATACTTTGGTCCAGTAATTTAAGAGTGATTTGTACTTTTAATAGACTAGCCATATAGATTTACACAGTCTTGTTTATGTCTTAAGACCCATTTACATGTAACGATAATCACTAGAGATGAGCGAGCGTACTCGTCCGAGCTTGATGCTCATTCGAGTATTAGGGTACTCGAGATGCTCGTTACTCGAGACGAGCACCATGCGGTGTTCGAGTCACTTCCATTTTCTTCCCAGAAAAGTTTGCGCCGTTTTCTGGCCAATAGAAATACAGGGAAGGCATTACAACTTCCTCCTGTGAAGTTCCAGCCCTATCCCACCCCCCTGCAGTGAGTGGCTGGGGAGATCAGGTGACACCCGAGTATATAAACTGGGGCCGACCGCGGCTCGCCACAGATGCACGCTGAGAGACATTAGGGAAAGTGCCGTCCTGCTGTAGCTGCTATAGGGAGAGTGTTAGGCTGTTATCTTCGTCTTCAAGAACCCCAACGGTCCTTCTTAGGGCCACATCTGACCGTGTGCAGTACTGTTGAGGCTGCTTTTAGCAGTTTTGCACATTTTTTTTTTTTTGTACAGTATATCGGGCGTGCAGACCATAGCGTCCTCAGTCTGCAGTCATTTTACTGAGTATAGGGGCAGTACTGGTGAGGCAGGGACAGTGGTACAGGGAAAGAGATATACTGGCTATATAGGCAGTGGGCTTTTTCAAAAAAATTGGAAAAAAAAATCTTTGGGCTGCCTGTGACCGTGTTCAGTTTACTGCGTGTCTGCTAAGGGTAGTAGTCGCTCACTATTACCCAGCTAGGTGTTACTGCAGCCTTGCGCATAATTTTTTCTGGCTGCACTGTGCTTTCAATAACCACAGTCATCCTCCAACAGGGAAATCCATATACAGGCTATATAGGCAGTGGGCTTTTTCCCAAAAATTGGAAAAAAAATACTATATTTGGGCTGTCTGTGACCGTCTTCAGTTTACTGCGTGTGTGCTGGGGGTAGTAGTCGCTCATTATTACCCAGCTAAGCGTTACAGCAGGCTTGCGCATAATTGTTTCCTGGCTCTGCTGTGTCCGTTACATGATCGCCGTCATCCCGCCAGAGGGTAAGAGTACACATATATACGCTGCATATGGTGTCTGTCTGGTTTTTCACCTCACCATTTTAAAAAATTGAAGCAAAATACTGAAGGCCTACCACTGGCCTTTGGCCACTTGACTGGTTCTTCGCTGTGAATCCCAGTAGCTCAGTCATGCGCACCTAGGTCTCACTACAGGCTTGCGCATAATTGTTTCCTGGCTCTGCTGTGCGTTTCGTAAGCGAAGTCCGCCTCCAACCACAGGCCAATAAGCGGCACATTTAATTACAGCGTTCAGTTTCTGCTCTACTCGAAATACACCATGCTGAGGGGTAGGGGTAGGCCTAGAGGACGTGGACGCGGGCAAGGACGCGGAGGCCCAAGTCAGGGTGTGGGCACAGGCCGAGCTCCTGGTCCAGGTGTATCACAGCCGACTGCTGTGGGATTAGGAGAGAGGCAAGTTTCTGGGGTCCCCAGATTCATTTCACAATTAATGGGTCCACGCGGTAGACCTTTATTAGAAACTGAGCAGTGTGAACAGGTCCTGTCATGGATGGCAGAAAGTGCATCCAGCAAACTATCCACCGTCACCACCCAGTCTTCTACGCCGTCCACTGCTTCATCCCTGAATCCTCTCGCTACTGCTCCTCCCTTCTCCCAGCCTCCTCCCTCCCAGCAAATGACACATTCAGAAGAGCAGGCCGGCTCCCAGGAACTGTTCTCGGGTCCAGGCCTTGAGTGGGAAAAAATGGATCCTCTATCACCTGATGAGTTTCTCATGACCGATGCCCAACCTTTGGAAAGTTCCCGGGATCCAAGTGAGGAGATTGGGGATTTCCGGCAACTGTCTCAAGAGCTTTCAGTGGGTGAGGAGGACGATGACAATGAGACACAGTTGTCTATCAGTGAGGTAGTAGTAAGGGCAGTAAGTCCGAGGGAGGAGCGCACAGAGGATTCAGAGGAAGAGCAGCTGGACGATGAGGTGACTGACCCGACCTGGTTTGACCCCACCTGGTTTGCTAAGCCTACTGAGGACAGGTCTTCAGAGGGGGAGGCAAGTGCAGCAGCAGGGCAGGTTGGATAAGGCAGTGCGGTGGCCAGGGGTAGAGGCAGGGCCAGACTGAATAATCCACCAACTGTTTCCCAAAGCGCCCCCTCGCGCCATGCCACCCTGCAGAGGCCGAGGTGCTTAAAGGTGTGGCAGTTTTTCATTGAGAGTGCAGACGACCGACGAACTGTGGTGTGCAAGGTTTATCGCGCCAAGATCAGCCGGGGAGCCACCACCACCAGCCTCACCACCACCAGCATGCGCAGGCATATGATGGCCAAGCACCCCACAAGGTGGGACAAAGGCCGTTCACTGCCTCCGGTTTGCACCACTGCCTCTCCCCCTGTGCCCCAACCTGCCACTGAGATCCAAGCGCCCTCTCAGGACACAGGCACGACCGTCTCCCGGCCTGCATCCACACCCTCGCCTCCGCTGTCCTCGGCCCCATCCAGCAATGGCTCTCAGCGCAGCGTCCAGCTGTCGCTAGCGCAACTGTTTGAGCGCAAGTACGCTGCCACGCACCCGCACGCTCAAGCGTTAAACGTGCACATAGCCAAATTGATTAGCCTGGAGATGCTGCCGTATAGGCTTGTGGAAACGGAGGCTTTCAAAAACATGATGGCGGCGGCCCCGGGCTACTCGGTTCCCAGTCGCCACTACTTTTCTCGATGTGCCGTCCCAGCCCTGCACGACCACGTCTCCCGCAACATTGTACGCGCCCTCACCAACGCGGTTACTGGCAAGGTTCACTTAACAACGGACCAGTGGACAAGCACAGGCGGGCAGGGCCACTATATCTCCCTGATGGCACATTGAGTGAATTTAGTGGAGGCTGGGATCGCTCACGTCCTACCCACCCCCAGAATTGGGGGCTCCAGCTCGGTGCTGGTATCTGCGGCGGTGTATGCTTCCTCCACTAAACCACCCTCCTCCTCCTCCTCCTCCTCCTACGCCACCTCTGTCTCGCAATCAAGCTGTGTCCGCAGCAGCACGTCGCCAGCAATCGGTGTCGCGCGGGGTGGCAGCACAGCGGTGGGCAAGCGTCAGCAGACCGTGCTGAAACTACTCAGCTTAGGAGAGAAGAGGCACACGGCCCACGAACTGCTGCAGAGTCTGACAGAGCAGACCGACCGCTGGCTTTCGCCGCTGAGCCTCCAACCGGGCATGGTCGTGTGTGACAACGGCCGCAACCTGGTGGCGGCTCTGCAGCTTGGCAGCCTCACGCACGTGCCATGCCTGGCCCACGTCCTTAATTTGGTGGTTCAGCGGTTTCTGAAAAGCTACCCACACTTGTCAGACCTCCTCGGAAAGGTGCGCCGGGTCAGCGCACATTTCCGCAAGTCCAACACGGACGCTGCCACCCTGCAGACCCTGCAACATCGGTTTAATCTGCCAGTGCACCGACTGCTGTGCGACGTGCCCACACGGTGGAACTCTACGCTCCACATGTTGGCCAGGCTCTATGAGCAGCGTAGAGCTATAGTGGAATACCAACTCCAACATGGGCGGCGTAGTTGGAGTCAGCCTCCTTAATTCTTTACAGAAGAGTGGGCCTGGTTGGCAGACATCTGCCAGGTCCTTGGAAACTTTGAGGAGTCTACCCAGATGGTGAGCGGGGATGCTGCAATCATTAGCGTCACCATTCCTCTGCTATGCCTCTTGCGAAGTTCCCTGCAAAGCATAAAGGCAGACGCTTTGCACTCGGAAACGGAGGCGGGGAAGACAGTATGTCGCTGGATAGTCAGAGCACCCTCATGTCTATATCTCAGCGCGTTGAGGAGGAGGTGGAGGGGGGAGCCTGAGGAGGAGCAGGGGGAAGAGACAGCCCGGCCCACTGCTGAGGGTACCCATGCTGCTTGCCTGTCATCCTTTCAGCGTGTATGGCCTGAGGAGGAGGAGGAGGATCCTGAAAGTGATCTTCCTAGTGAGGACAGCCATGTGTTGCGTACAGGTACCCTGGCACACATGGCTGAATTCATGTTAGGATGCCTTTCTCGTGACCCTCGCGTTAGACGCATTCTGGCCACTGCGGATTACTGGGTGTACACACTGCTCGACCCACGGTATAAGGAGAACCTTTCCACTCTCATACCCGAAGAGGAAAGGGGTTAGAGGATGATGCTATACCACAGGACCCTGGTGGACAAACTGATGGTAAAATTCCCATCTGACAGCGCTAGTGGCAGAAGGCGCAGTTCCGAGGGCCAGGTAGCAGGGGAGGTGCGGAGATCAGGCAGCATGTACAGCGCTGGCAGGGGAACACTCTCCAAGACCTTTGCCAGCTTTATGGCTCCCCAGCAAGACTGTGTCACCGCTCCCCAGTCAAGGCTGAGTCGTCGCGAGCACTGTAAAAGGATGGTGAGGGAGTACGTAGCCGATCGCACGACCGTCCTCCGTGACGCCTCTGCCACCTACAACTACTGGGTGTCGAAGCTGGACACATGGCCTGAACTCGCGCTGTATGCCCTGGAGGTGCTTGCTTGCCCTGCGGCTAGCGTCTTGTCAGAGAGGGTGTTTAGTGCGGCTGGGGGAATCATCACGGATAAGCGTACCCGCCTGTCAACTGACAGTGCCGACAGGCTTACACTCATAAAGATGAACAAAGCCTGGATTTCCCCAGACTTCTCTTCTCCACCAGCAGACAGCAGCGGTACCTAAACAATACGTAGGCTGCACCCGCGGATGGAAGCATCGTTCTCTATCACCATCAAAAACGGGGACCTTTTAGCTTCATCAATCTGTGTATTATATTCATTCTCCTCCTCCTGCTCCTCCTCCTTAAACCTCACGTAAGTCATATTACTTTTGTAAACAATGTTTATACGTTTCAATTCTCATTAAAGCGTTGAAACTTGCACCTGAACCAATTTTTATTTTAAGTGGGCTGCCTCCCGGCCTAGTTACAAATTACGCCACATTAACCAAAGCGATTAATGGGTTTCACCTGCCCTCTTGGTTGGGCATGGGCAATTTTTCTGAGGTACATTAGTACTGTTGGTACACCAATTTTTTTGGGCCCTCACCTACAGTGTAATTCTAGTAATTTTTATGGGCTTTGCCTGCACTCATGGTACAGCAAGGTGTGTGGGGTTGGCCTACACTTATGCTACATAAATGTAACTGGGGCCTTGTCTATACTGCAACTACTGAAATGTGAAAGAGACTGTTATCTCCCTAAACTGCTGCAACGGGAATGTTACTGTGGCCTGTCTTGACTGCTACTAGTACTGAAATGGAACTAATACTGTGCTCCCCCTATACTGCTGCTTCGGAATTGTTACTGGGGCCTGTCTTGACTGCTACTATTACTGAAATGGAACTAATACTGTGCTCCCCCTATACTGCTGCTAGTGATATGTTACTGGGGCCTGTCTAGACTGCTACTACTACTGAAATGGAACTCATACTGTGCTCCCCCTATACTGCTGCTTCGGAATTGTTACTGGGGCCTGTCTTGACTGCTACTACTACTGAAATGTTACTACTACAGGCCTTTGGCCATACTGCTGCCACGGAATTGTTACAGGGCCCTGTCTATTCTGCTACTACTGAAATGGAACTAATACTGTGCTCCCCCTATACTGGTGCTAGTGATATGTTACTTGGGCCTCTCTATACTGCTACTACTGAAATGTTACTAATACTAGGCTCTCCCTATACTGCTGCCACTGAATTGTTACTGGGGCCTGTCTATTCTGCTACTACTGAAATGCTGCTAATACTAGCCTCTGCGCAGCCTGACTAGGGCTTGCATTGTGGGCCGAAGCCAACCTGCATTTCTTCTCGCATTCCATCAGCTCTAAGGGAGGCACTGCAATGGGATATATTTATGTACCGTCGGTGGGTTCCAGGGAGCCACCCATCCTTTTGGGTGCACGCAGACATACCATAGGGGAGTTCGTCCTATCTGTGACAAATCTTAATTACCCAGACTGACTGGGGCATGCAGTGTGGGCCGAAGCCAACCTGCATTTCTTCTGACATGCCATCAGCTATGAGGGGTACTGCAATGGGATTTATTTATGTACCGTCAGTGGCTTCCTGGGACCCACCCCTGCTGTGGTTGCACACAGACTTCCCATAGCGGAGTTCTACCTACCTGTAACTATGAAAATAACCCAGCCTGCGTGACTAGGGCTTGCAGTGTGGCCCGAAGCCAACCTTCCTTTCTTCCCGCGTTACCTCAGCTTTAAGGGAGGCACTGCAATGGTATTTTTTTTGGTACCGTCTGTGGCTTCCTCGGAGCCACTCCTGCTGTGGGCGCACATTTAGTTCCCATCGCGGTGCTTTAGCTGTCTGCCACTAAGACACTGAGTGACTTGGAAAGAGGGCATAGTGCAGATGGCTTTCCCCTTGCAGTGTCGATTGAGCCACCTGACACCTAGACAGAATGAACACTGTGTGGGCACATGGATTCCCCATCGCTACGTAACTCTTGGCGACATTTGCAGCTCCTGACGGAGGTGGCACAGGATTGGAATGAAGATCGAACGTCGATTTGTCAGTGATTCTCAAGTGCATTGTGGGCTATCGCCCCGCCCCTTTTAAAGAGGGTCGCTACCTGGCCCTGCCAACCCTCTGCAGTGTGTGCCTCCGGTTCCTCCTCATCACAGAGGCAATTATAAATTGACATGAGGGTGGTGTGGCTTTGAAGTGAGCGTGTGGCATGGGGGCAGCTGAAGGGAGCGCAGTGACACTTTTGTGTGTGCAACAGACGCTGGGTCGTGTGGGGCGGTTGGGCAGCATGTTACCCAGGAGAAGTGGCAACGGAGTGTCATGCAGGCAGTGATTGTGCTTTGTTGGAGGTAGTGTGGTGCTTAGCTAAGGTATGCTTTGCTAATGAGGGTTTTTCAGAAGTAAAAATTGTTGGGGGGGCACTCTTGCCGCTATTGCGGCTTAATAGTGGGACCTGGGAACTTGAGATGCAGCCCAACATGTAGCCCCTCACCTGCCCTATCCGTTTCTGTGTCGTTCCCATCACTTTCTCAAAATTTCCCAGATTTTCACAAATGAAAACCTTAGCGGAGCATAGGTCCCATACAAAAATGCTCGGGTCGCCCATTGACTTCAATGGGGTTCGTTACTCGAAACGAACCCTCGAGCATCGCAGGAAGCTCGACTCGAGTAACGAGCACCCGAGCATTTTGGTGCTCGCTTATCTCTAATAATCACTCAAAATTTGTTCAAATAAACAGACGTTCACAAGAATCGTTATGTCTAAATGCAAAGCCATCGTGGACTATTAGTTTGCCACTGTGTTTTAGACTTTATTCACACAGGCATATATCGGCTGCCGTTTTCACTTCCGGCCGATATGCACTACCATCTGGATGCATCAGATTTCAATGTATCAGATCAGACGGGCGATTTTCCACCCCTTTTACACTAGCCAGGAAAGATGGTTCAGGAAGTATTTTTCCCAGCTGAAATACGGCCGCTTCCATAGACTCCTATGACAAAATCTTTTGCCAAGATTTTTGGGGAGCTTAAAATATCAGTCCTACCCTGAAAATAAGGCCTATTTGCATTTAAAAAATAAGCAATACATCACCTAACAGCCACTGTCACCTCCACCGCATGTCTTCTTTTGAAGCTCCGGCAGACTTGCTTGTAGTTTCATCCAGCACTTCCTGGTCAGAGGTTCAAAATCCCCACCTCCAAGAAGCGCTGGCTGTGATCACTGCAGTGCTCGATGAACCAATCACAGCCATTCAATGGGATGTGAAATCATCGCAAATAGTGGCTGTATAGAGCGTGCCACAATTTCGTATTCTCGCAATGTAACAGGCTAGAAAACATGGCTAATGTGAAAGAACCCATTGGAAAGCATGGGCTTCACATGCATGCGATTTGTAGCACTGTCACATTGCGAGAAAATTGTGCGATTTTTGTCACCCGTGTGAAACTGCCTTATCAACTTTACTGTCAATTTTTCCTGAAATTGGCTATGTAATGCTTTGCTGAGCCAGTTAGCAATCCACGTTTTCAGTTTCAGTCTGATATTTTTGATTTGTTTGCTGCACTTTAAGCAGCTTCTGCTTGTTCACCTCAAGCAGTACTCATTCTTTACTTTCTGTGGTGTACTCTGCCAGGGCCTGGATCTGGTATAAGTATTATTATGCTTATAGTTGTTTTCATTAATATGGTGGCTTATTGCCTTTTATGGATATCTATGGGCGCATTCACATCAGTATTCTGGGGTTCTGTCTTCCTGCTCTGTTCAGGATAACCCCTTTTAAGGCCAATTTCACGCAAGTGTGTAGTAATAAGTCACATTCCTGCAGTCATGAAACAGAATCAAATCTAGCAATATTACATTCTTGTGAAATTAGCCTCAGGGCCCATTCACATGGCTGTTTTCCCATCTGTGTGCTGTCTTTGTATTTCGGCCTATTTGGCTGTAATGGTTCATTGTAGCCTATTGGGTTATTCACATGTGCAAGTTTTCACAAAGATGAGAATAGGACATGCAATGTGCACTGTCCATGCAGATCAGGTAGCACACAGTGGGTGTCTGTATGCTGCCGATGCACGTTGCGCCTGAGAATTTTGGGCACAACTCGCACACTGTCATTTGAATGCAGCCTCAGGGTGCATTCCCACGAACGTATATCGGCTCGGTTTTCACGCCGAGCCGATATAAGTTGTCCTCATCTGCAGGGGGGGGGGGGAGAATGCAAGAGCCAGGAGCAGGAACTGAGCTCCCGCCCCCTCTCTGCCTCCTCTCCGCCCCTCTGCACTATTTGCAATGGGGAGAGGCGGGACGAGAGCGGGGCTAATTCTCAGAACTTAGCACTTCCCCCATCCCGCCTCCTTCCATTGCAAATAGTGCAGAGGGGCGGAGAGGGGGCGGGAACTCAGTTCCTACTCCTGGCTCTTCCATGTCCCCCCCCCCCCCCCTGCAGATGAGAACGACGTATATCGGCTCGGCGTGAAGACCGAGCCGATATACGTTCGTGTGAATGCAGCCTTAAAGGGGTTTTCATACTACTTAAAATCACTCTGTACTTCCTGGTTGCTGCTGAACAGGACATGTGACTGCAGTAGTCAATCACTGGCCACAACAGTGACCTTCTGTATGTAGAGATTGGCTGCAGAGGTCAGATATCCTAGTCAGCAGCAACTAGGGAGTACAGAGTGGTTGTGAAGCAATTTTATGTAGTGCTCCCTGTATCCTTTAGGCCACTCTCACACATGGGCTTGTAAAAACACTGTTTTCAGCACAGTTATAAACGCAGCCAAGCAAGCTGATAATGCCAGAACTGAAAAAAATGCAGCTGAAAATGCAGTCAAATTGTGGTAACCACATTTTACTTCATTTTCAAAAACGCTAAAAACGCACCCCTTTCATTTAGTTGGGGCCAAGCATTGCATTTTATAATGCAAAAAGCATGAAAATAGAACAGACAGCGCTTGAAAAATGCAGCGTTAAAAAAGCTGTTTTAGTGCTTCTCTGAGAAGTCGCATTGAAATCAATGGTGTTGACTGAAAGCGCAGCGTTAAACGCAGAAAAAAAACGCATTTACACTGCAAAGATGATTGCTCAAATAATGACTTTTGAGTGATCATTTTGCATAAACTACTACTTGGCACTAATGCCTATTAGTATCAAGTAGTACCCTGTGAGCCACTGGGAGCTATAACCAGGAAACAGACCTCCCGCTGTTTCCTGATTACTTTCGCTTTGATCTGCCATGGGGCTGACAGCTGAGAATAGCTGATACAATGCAATTAACTGTAATCAGCTCTCCCTGAGCAGAGCACAGTGTGCGGACCGTCTTATCCTGCCGAACAAAGGTTTTCAAGCTGAACTGAAAACTGTAGTTCGGCAGAAAACTGAAAGATGGGCACATTTACACACAATGATTATCGATCGAAAGATGGCTTTTGAGCGATAATCGTTGTGTCTAAATGGGCCTTTACTTTCTCATGTAGGGAAAAACATAATGAAAGAAAAACTATATAGCTAGCCTCACACAGTGCTTTATTGTGAACAAATTTAACTACTGTTGGAGGAAATAATGTGTAGGCCAATTGGAATTCAACACATTTTATATGGAAAGTTTATGTGGGATTTAATCTTCAAGGCATGCTAAACCTAAAAAATGCGCATTCAAAATTCCTGCAGACTGACAAATAGTATGCACGTGGTTTCTTTATTTTTATTATTCATTTCTAGGTTTGAATGCTATGGTTATTACACTTTCCTTGGCATGTTTATTTTACGTGACAATTGTTCTTGGGAACAGGTTTAAAACAGATCCATCATGTGAATATGCTGCCTTATTCTAGGACAGCATGTTATAGGCACAGATCCAATGAACTATTATACCAAATAACAGGGGTTGCACTGAGAAATAATGGGGCCCCATAGAAAACTCAGAATTGGGCCCCTCAAAAAATGTATATTAGTGGCAGCAAATCTATAATGCGGTAGGTTTAGATACAGAGGCTCAGCTCTAGGATACTTCAGAAAAATGCAGTCACTATATACTAGACAGATACCAGTTCCACACAGCAATAGTGATTACAATGCAATAACCTCCAGTGATCTCAGGTGGCATCTTGCTCTGATTAGCAATGTTTGTTTTCATTATTGTTTATCTGAGCCTTGATGACCATGAAGAAATTTTCCACCAATGACTGATTTCTGCACACTCTTATCATCCTACCAATGTCCTCAGTGAACCTCTCGCCCTACTGCCCCCAGTATAGTAACTCCCCCCCCCCCCCCCCCCCAGTACTTGTGTCCTCTCCATCCCCCCCCCCCCCCTGGCCCCCAATAGTACTGGAGTTGCCTTTCTATGGTCACACAAGGCAATAGAATCCATTTTCTATGGCACCTCATGGCACTAGAGTCCCCCCCTCCCTTCCCCATAGTTCTCCCTTCCCCATAGTTCTCCCTTCCCCATAGTTCTCCCTTCCCCATAGTTCTCCCTTCCCCATAGTTCTCCCTTCCCCATAGTCCTCCCTTCCCCATAGTCCTCCCTTTGTGGTTGGTCCACCTAAAGCACTGCTGTCCCCTTTCCGTGCCCCCCCCCCCCACACACACACACCTCTGTAGCTCCTCCTAAGCACTGAATGTCTCAGCACAAGCCTCACTTGCCTTCTATCTGCTCTGGATGCTGCTGTACTGCCTCTCAGGCTGCTTTTTCCCTCTTGTTCCTGCTCTCAGTGTAGTAATGATGAGCGAGGGAAGAAGAGCAACCTGCACTGACTGACAGCAGCATCTAAAGCAAATAGAATTTAATTGACACTTGTGCTGCTCGAACATGAAGAGGAAGGCGAGTCAACGGTGGGACAGGGGGGCCCCTGTCTCACTGTCTTCATATCTGTTGTGTGGTGTGCCTACATTGGCAGCATAGCACTGCCAAATGACAATAGTGTGCCAATTAGTTAATAGCCAATAAGAAAGAATTCAGTGGACTCAGTAGGGCGGAAGAAAGGGCCAGGGCTAAACGGCGATGCAGCCTCTCCCAGTCAAACCCAAAGGATAGAAGAGGGCGAACAACCCACTCCAGATTGTTACTGCCCGTCCCGCCTTAGAAGAAAAGGTGGCACATCCGGATCATATATATTTGCATGTGGCCCGACAGCGAAAAGCCCCCCGTTTTGGTGCCAAGGGTCCGCATCCCCTATCCATTGGGTAGGCAATGTCATAGGGGTAGGCTGCTGGAGCTGGAGAGCCGCTATTTCCGTCAACAAGGGCGCAAGAGGTAAGTATGCGCTGGCGACTTCTCCCTTCTTTCCCTCCCTTGCCTTTCTTTCCCCGTGTCTCGCTGTTGCGCGCAGTTCGTGGCATTACCAGCGGCGGTGTCGCTTTTTGCACAGGGTAGACATTATGCGCAGGCGCACCTTTATTTAGCGTGGAGACCCGCAGCGCTGTGCAGTTAGCGGGGGAATGCCTGGACAAGAGATACAGCTGCTGGGGAGCCCCGAAGTCTCTCCCTCTGTTCCCCTGTGGGGGAAGGGGGGTGAAGCACAGCTTACCTGGCGGTGGTATCGGGCGGCATGGTCCAGCGTCCAGGGCACGGTCCTCCGGAAGTGGACGTGGTTTACGCGCAGATGTATCCCCGGCGTGGCATCTCGGCAGTGGTATAGCGGCAGGTTCACTTCGGGCTCCCAGCCTGGGGCACTCCTGGTGGCGGCAGGGGCTCAATAGCAGGGGCCCCAGCGCTGCCAACCGGGCGCAGCAGCGGGGCGGCATCCTGAGCGTTTCCATCGGAAGGCGGGGTCTGTGGCTCTAACAAACAGACACGCCCTCAGTGTCACGTGGGGGCGTGGCTTTGTGGCATCGAGCACGGCAGCACAGCTGCTCTCTTGGGACGCTGTGGAGGGGGCGTGCTTATCCCTCCTGCCGGCAGTTTGGCATAGCAGTGGATAGTTTCAGTTTTGCCCGGTTGAAATTGTAGCACCATGTCCGACCCCAGAGTTCTGGAGGCTGGACCAGGGATAGCAAGAGTGACGCACTTTGCTTGCTCACGCTGTAATCTAAAGTTCGCATGCGGACAGGCTGAGCCTTTTTGTAAGGATTGTTCCCCTGCTAAACAAGTGACAGTACAAGCCAAACCCCCCCTGTTCAGCCCTCATTTATGGCTGAGTCGGAGTGGGCCCGCTCCTTGTCCCTTGCGGTGTCTGACTTCACCCGGGCATCTGGTGCGATTTTAGAGAAACTGGCACAGGACACATCCGTTTCACATTAGAGGAAATAGAGATGGCTCACATCCCGGCCATCGACGGAAACGGGGCAGGCCCTAGGACTCACGGCGGCCCTCCCGGTCACCATCCTCGTCGCTTTTGCACTCCTCTGGTACAAGGTCGCGGCGGTCGTCAGCAGAAGAGGACTGTTCGGAGGAGGAGTGGTCAGAATCCTCCTTGGACTCTGTCATAGAGGAGGATCAGGTCCCTAGATTTTCAGCAATGGTGGAGAGCTTAGTGGTAGCAGTGCGTGATACGTTTCAGCTCACTGAGCAGGAGCCACAGGCATCTCGGATGTCGTTTTCTTTTAGGCAGCCCAGACACTCCCCGAGAACCTTTACTGCCCATGAGGACTTTGACAAGGTTCTGTCTAAAGAATGGAAGGTGGCGGATAAACATTTTTCCAAGTCAGGTTATTTAGACGGGAAGTACCCCTTTTCGCAAGAGTTGGTGGAAAAGTGGTGGGCCCCGCCGATAGTCGATCCAACAATCTCTCGCCTGGCTAAGCATACTGTGCTGGCCACGGCGAAGTCCTCCTCTCTCAGGGATCCCAAGGATCGAAAAATCGAGGCGTTGGCGAAAACAGTTTGAGGCGGCGGGGTCTGCTCTTAGACTTGTGTTTGCCTCTTCCTGGGTCAGTAAAGCTGTTACTGATGGGCAAAACAGTTACGAGAAGGAATCCTTGAAGGGGCATCACCAGGGGATTTGGCGGACATGGCACAGCAAATGGAACAAGCAGGCATGTTTCTCTGTGAAGCCTCTATGGATGCAGCCAAACTGGTGGCTCGTGTCTCCGCGGCATCCGTGACGACTCGCTGGAGCCTGTGGTTAAGGTCATGGGATGCGGATGCTTCCTCCAAGGGATCACTGATCAGTATGCCCTTTGTAGGATCCCGCCTTTTCGGCGCCAAGCTAGACGAGCTCATTTCAGAGGCTATGGGTGGAAAGAGCTCGCACTTGCCACAGAATGGTCCAAAGCGGTCATCTCCGCAGCAGAGACATTTTCGTTCCTTTCGCCAGACGAGTCCTCGTAGGATGGAAAGAAAGGGTCCTCAGGAGCAGGAACAAAGAAAAGGTCCTTCCTTTAAACCAAGGTCCTCTTGGCAGGGTTCCCAGCCTACAAAGAGTTCCAAAAGCAAGATCTCGGCATGAGGGACTGCCCCCAGCTGTTTCGGACAAGGTGGTGGTGGTGGGGGGGGGGTCGACTTCTCCAATTTACTCTCGATTTGCAGGGGGTGGCTGTGCGAGTTCCCCCCGATCAACATTTCACGGGGTTCTACTCCAATCTTTTTGTGGTCCCCAAAAAAGACTGATCTGTCCGTCCGGTTCTGGACCTAAAGAAGCTGAACAAGTTTTTGGCGTCATTTCCGCATGGAGTCAGTACAAGCGGTCATCGCATCCTTGGAAACAGGGGAGTTCCTCTCCTTGATAGATATCCAGGATGCATATTTACATATCCCCATTCGTCTGGCGCACCAGCGCTTCCTCCGGTTTATGGTACAGGGGGAGCATTTTCAGTTCATGGCGTTACCATTCGGGCTGGCAACGGCTCCCAGGGTGTTTACAAGGGTTTAGGCGACAGTAATGGCAATCTTGCATTCCAGGGGGGTCGTTGCCATGCTGTATCTGTACGACATCCTGGTAAAGGCCCCGACCCGGCGGAACAACCTGGACAGCCTGCAGATTGCCTTGGACACTCTAAGCAGGTTCGGTTGGCTGATCAATTACAAGAAGTCGTCTCTTGTGTCAGCACAGCGCATGGTGTACCTGGGGATGTGCTTCGACACGGTACAGGGTCGAGTGACTCTCCCAGAGGCAAAACGCCAGCTGCTTCAGAGTCAGGTACTATCCCTTCTATCACGGCGAACGGTGTCGATCCGGTACGCAATGAAGGTCTTGGGTCTAATGGTCTCGTCTTTCAAGGCGATTCCATTTGCCCAATTTCACTCCCACCCCTTGCAGTGGACGATACTGTCAAGGTGGGACAGATTGGCGCGATCCCTCGATCAGAGGATAAGGATTCCACCAGGGGTACAACAGTCACTCCAATGGTGGATGGACTCGCCACACATTCAGCAGGGCAGGTCGTTCCCGTACAGACGCCAGCATGACAGGCTGGGGATGCTCACTGGGGGATCTGGTGACACAGGGGACCTGGTCCAGGCAGGAATCCGGTCTCCCGATAAATGTATTGGAGCTGCGGGCGGTATTCCAGGCCTTGCAGCACTTTGCGTGTCGGCTGGAGGGAACTCCGGTGCGAATCCAGTCGGACAATGTGACCGCGGTGGTATACATAAACCATCAGGGCGGGACCCGCAGCAGGGGGGTCATGAAGGAAGTGGAAAGAATTCTGGCATGGGCCAAGGATAATCTTCCCGCGATATCAGCAGTCTTCATTCCCGGGGTCGAAAATTGGGTAGCAGACTTCCTCAGCAGGAAGGAGGTCGACCCAGGGGAGTGGGGGCTACATCCCGAGGTTTTTCAGGAAGTGTGCCAAAAATGGGGTCAGCCAGGCATCGATCTGATGGCGTCTCGCTTCAACCAGAAGCTTCCAACCTATCTCGCCAGGGCAAGGGACCCCAGAGCACTAGCAGCAGATGCGCTAACCATGGACGGGGTTTTGTTACCCCTATGCATTTCCACCAATTCCTCTCATTCCCCGGCTGCTCAGGAGAATCAGGAAGGAAGGGCTACCAGTGATTCTCATAGCCCCAGACTGGCCGCTAAGAACATGGTAGGCGGAGCTCATGGACCTGGTGGCAGACGCTCCCTTGCGGCTACCCCTGCGAAAAGATATCCTCTCTCAGGGTCCCCTCTACCACCCAAATTTGGCTACGCTACGTTTGACGGCGTGGCGGTTGAGACCGCGGTACTGAGAGCACGAGGTTTCTCAGACCCGGTTATCCAGACAATGATTAGGGCTAGGAAGCCGTCGTCATTGAAAGTATATCATCGGGTGTGGAAAGCGTTTTTTCGTTGGTGTGAGCAGAAGGGGGCACACCCGATGCATTTCTCGCTGGCTCACCTCCTGTTCTTTCTCCAAGACGGGTTGGACTTGGGGCTGAGCCTCAGCTCCCTTAAGGGACAGATTTCGGCCTTGTCAATTTTGTTTCAGCGACCATTGGCTTCGAGGTCAGTAGTGTGCACCTTTTTACAGGGAGTTGCTCATACAGCACCTCCATTTCGGTCTCCAGTGCCACCCTGGAACCTAAACCTGGTTCTGGATGCCCTGCAGATCCATCAGTTTGAACCATTAGCGGAGATACCGTGGCGGTTACTGTCCTGGAAGGTCACCTTCTTGGTGGTGGTTACCTCCCTTCGTAGGGATTCTGAGATTGTGGCGCTGTCAGCAAACCACCCTTTACGTTTTTTCACCAGGATAAGGTAGTATTGCAGCCGGTACGGTCTTTTCTTCCAAAGGTGGTGTCGACCTTCCACATTAATGAGGACATTGTACTGCCATCATTCTGCCCGAGGGCTGTTCATTCTAGGGAACCGGCTCTGCATACCTTAGTCCTAGTCCATGCCCTGAGGACGTATTTGGACCAGACTGCGTCTTTTCGGCGTTGGGATTCTCTGTTCGTGATACCAGATGGTCCGAGACATGGTCTTGCAGCATCAAAAGTGACGATTGCTCGCTGGATTCGTTCGGCGGTGGTGGAGGCCTACCGGGCTAAGGGTGAGACACCACCGTTTCAGGTGATGGCACACTCCGCCAGAGCAGTGGGTGCTTCATGGGCGGTCAATCATGGTGCCTCAGTTTCACAAATGTGTAAGGCAGCTACCTGGGCATCCCTGCACACCTTTTGTACGTTTTATCGCATACATACATTTGCGTCAGCCAACGCTTCGCTGAGTCAAAAAGTTTTACAGACGGCTGTAAACTGACCGCATGCGTTTTTGATTTATCTTGTACCCACCCTCGGGGACGGCTGTGGGACGTCCCACGGTCTTTGCTGTGTACCCCAATGACACGAGCGAGAAAAGAGGATTCTTTACTCACCGTAAAATCTTTCTCGTCTCGTCATTGGGGGACACAGCACCCACCCCTTTTTCATTTTATATGACACAGTTGGTGGTCCTGGTCGGGCTCCAGATTCTGTAAGTCACACATGGTGCTGCGCCTTTCGTTACAGTTATGATTTGTTGGTGTGTCATATTACTAAACTATTGTTGTCTCTCTGTTCCTGCATGGCTACTCCAACTGCTAGCATGACAAACTAATTAGCCTGGTGTCGGCAGGAGGGATATAGCCAGTGGGCAGAGCTAACACTTTTTGTGCTTAGTGTCGCCTCCTAGTGGCAGAAGTTATATCCCACGGTCTTTGCTGTGTCCCCCAATGCCGAGACGAGAAAGAGATTTTACGGTGAGTAAAAAAATCCTCTTTTTCCTTCTGCTTTGCTTATATGAATTCAAAAACTGTAGGGTCAAAATACACAGTACACCCCTAGATGAATTCATTAAGGGGTCTAGTTTTCAAAATGCGGTCATTTGCAGGGGTTCTCAATCATGTGCAATGGGGCCTGAAGCACTTTCAAGCAAAATGTCTGTTCTGAAAACCACCGGCTGCTCCTTTCAGTTTGGGCCCTGTTGCGCAGACATCAGATTAGGGCCATAACCGGTATGTTCTTGAACACAGGACAAAAAGGAGTATCCATTTTGGGGTGCAAATCCTCCTTTTCATGTGCACTATAGGAAAAAAAAGTCTTTAAAATAATATATTTGCAATAATATGAAATTTTATTTTTTCTTTTCAAAATTGCATTAACTACTGAAAAAAAACCTGTGGGGTCAAAATACTCATGACACCTCAATGAATTTATTAAGGGGTGTAGTTTTTAAAAAAAAATTGGGTCATTTGTGAGGCTATCTATCATTCTGACAGCTATGAGCCTTTGCAATCTTGGCTTGGTGTAGGAAAACAAAGTGTTTCTCAAAATGTTAAGTAATGATAAATCAAAAGTTTGTGCAGTATGTTTGCACATATTTGAGATATTACAGTTGAAAATGTGAATTTTTTTTTTCAAAATGTTCCTAATTTTGGCACTTTTAATAAATATACACAAATTCTATCGGTCTATTTTTACCACCTAAATGAAGTACAATATCTAGCAGAACAGTACTACATGAAAAAACTGTGTCAGAATCACTTGGATATGAAAAACGTTTACAAAGTTATTCTATGTTAAAGTGACACATGTAAGATTTCCAAAATTGGGCTCAGTCACTAAGGCGCAAACTGTCATAGTCACTAAAAGGGTAATGAATGGTGGCTGCTGTTGTATCTGCCTTTATACACTGCAACCATCAATTATGGTTGACACGGATGGGAGGAGGTGAAGTGTATTCTTCCCATGAATATGAGTCCACTGTATTCTTTCTTACCGGTATTAAGCAAACCAAACATTGTTGTGCCATTGGGTAGCATAGACCCTAACTTGTTAGGTGTCCTAGCTAATCTGCATCTTAAAGTAGTAAGGCTGTTTATCTATGGGTGTAGCGTTTACCCGCAGGAGAACTCTAAAGTGACCGCGATTTTCTGTGATGAACCTATCATTAATGATAGATTCATCACGGCCAAATCGCAGCATGCTGTGATTTTTAAACGAGATTAGAAAATCGCAGTGATTTTCCGCTCGTGTACATCGGGTTGCGCTTTCCATAGTTATCTTATGGAAAGCGTTCATTGCGTTACCCGTGTGCGGATTATCGCAGCGGATAACTCAATGATATATCGCCCGTGGACAGCAGGCCTTATCCAACTCTCCAAAAATGCTTTTGAAATCTGCCCAGGGTAGTAGGAAAACATTAAAGCATTCATGCTCTCCTCATCCAATCCAATTGGCCTGTGCCCAGACCTCCCTGATCTCCACTTTTTGCTGCAAGAATTATGTTATGTACATCAGGGACATGTTGCTGCTGCACCTAATCATTGGTGACCTTTGGCCGGTGATTAGCTGCAGCAGTCACATGTCCCTGCATGAGGACCACATCTCTGCTGCATCAGAAAGTAGAGAGCTCCGGGGAACCTAGCAGTTCCTCCTTTTATTTTTTTCAACTCTTGGATTTTTTAAAATACTTTATTTAAAAGGACTCTTAACTTATCAGCAAAGAGAATTCCAATGTTAAAAAAATCCTGCCTCATAGGAAGATCATACAACAAAAGGTGAATCCAAAATGGCACTATTAGTCAAAGAACAGAGATTTACTTCGAAGGAGGGGGATATGGTAAACACAGCAAGCTTCCTGTCTCTCCATCTGATAACTCTGATCAGCATCATTAGGAGGGGGCTTTTGTGTTTACCATATCCCTCTCCTTTGAAGCAAGTCTCCATGCCGTTTTGGATTCTCCTTTTGTTGTATGCTCTTTGCTCATAGGAAGGATTTTTTTGAAATTTGAAATTCTCTCTTCTGTTTTTCTGCTCCGGGGACCTTTTTTCTAAAGAGATCCTTGAAATCCATGCCGCTCTCTACTTATTAGTGGATGCCATTAGCATAGGAAGAGACCATCTAATAGCCTGTGAATGTCTCATCAATTTTGCAATATACTTGCATTATTTTTTGTTGTTTTTTTACCCTTGTAAAATCAAGTTTGAACTTGTGTACAACTAAAATAGGGTTAACCGTGAATAGTCAGCTCCCATTAAGCCATGTGTCCATTCAAACAATGGTGCAAGCACATAATTATACACATATACAGAATTGCTGCACACATTTTGTACATGCACACAACACACATAGCTCTGCAGCATACAGAACTCTGCTACTTACACACACAGCTTTGCAGAATTCACATACATGCATACAGCTCTGCCACATGCATAGAGACATACAGCTCTATTACATATATGCACATACACACAGCTGTCCTGCATGCGCTCAAACAGCGCTCATACAGCTCTGCTACATGCACACACTTGCAGCTGGCATGTTAAACACTTATTTTTATTTACACAAAAGGCCCATTTAGACCCAACGATTTTTGCTCACAAATCGCTCAAAGACGTCTTTTGAGCGAGAATCGTTGGGTCTAAATGCACGGACATCGTGCAGTTTTCGTGCATAGGTCATTCATCATTCAATTCTAACTTTCTTGAATTAAACAATGACCTCTTATCAGCGGTGCAGACTGTTTCACAGTCGGAAGCGCTGATAAGATTCTTACAGCCCGTGTCCTGCTGGTAGTTCACGTCGGCTGTAATCGCGGAGAACAATACAGCTGTTTGCTTATGCAGAACAATCGTATTGTTCACCGAGTGATGGCAACAGTGTCCTGCTCTGCCTGCATAGCTCTTTAGTAGCTATTATATAGACTGTGCAAAGATGATCGCTCAAAAATGTCACTCAAACTGTTTGAGCAACTTTTGAGCGATCATCTCAGTGTAAATGGGGTCATAATCCCCACATAGAAGTGTAGTAATACATGACCCCCCTCTAGCTGCTCCTGGTCACATGGTTATGACCTCATTTAGGGATTTGCTGCTACTGCAAACCTTTGCTCTTTGCTACGGTCTGCCCCTGTGTGTAGAAAAGAGCACCTGCACCCCAGGAGAGATATGTGAGTGATCTCCTGCTGTCACGTTCGTGCAGCACACGAGCACCATGCTCAGGGACGCAGGGTGATGTTCACAACTATTGAAGTTGCTAGATTTATGCACTGAAGAACAGTGCGCACCACAACTGAAGTACATAACCCAGATGTAAAGCCCATGCAGCACCAGAGTACTACACTCCGCATGGTGACAGAGGACGTACACACTGCAGGAAATAGCCGCACACCACGCTATGCTGAATGTTAGCACCACTCCAGGGAGAAGGAAGCCTGGCCCTAACCTAGCAGGGTCCCTGCCTAGAAGCGGAGTAATCACCTCAATAGAGGCGGCCCCTGGAGAGATGAACTGAACAGCAAAGCAAAACAGAAATACACTTGAAAATAAAAAAGCAGCAACTTATCTGGAATTAGAAAATTCACCCAGCACAATGGAGCAACACTCTCCACTGCTCCACTATGGAGCAGAACAGGCAGCACTGAGCAAAGGAAGGGATGAGAATATAAAGCCACGCCATACCTGAAAACTAGCACAGTAATTAGGGAAGCACACCTCCAACCTTCTCCCAGGCATGACTAATCAAACATGCATCATGCAGCAAACAAAGACAACACCAGCAGTCTCCGCACATGGTGCAATCACCCTTTTCCTGCATAACAAGGTGACAGGTCTTGGCCTGCGTTAAGGCCACCATGTCACAACGCTGTCGTGACCGACAAACTGTGACACCTGGAGGGGACTGATCAGGCAGGGAGAGGGCAGACTGAGCAGCTATGGTGGATCATTAAAGGGGTTCTGTCAGCAAAATAAAAAAATTATACTCACCTGCATCCTGCCCTGCATCACTTTACAGTCTAACCTGTGGAAACAGAAAAGTTAAAAAAACAAAGCATACTCACCTAATCCTGTTGTACTTGGTCCCTCCGTTGCCGCGTGAGGGGTCATCTCCTGCCGGCTCCTTCGCACGCACGTGCGCTCCTGCCGTTCTGGTCGCGTCTAACCTCTGCCGTCCACGGTGAGTTGATGGTGAGTACGCATGCGTGCCGGGAAGTCAGGTGCATGTGCACTCACCATCGACTCTCTGAGGACAGCAGAGGTTAGACGCGGCTAAGCCAATCAGTGGGCGACACATCACTTGTGACGCATCGACCACTGACCCGGGTGGCAGTACTTGCCATCTGGCAGTGGTCGGCGCAGGGGCAGAAGTTGACGGCTACCGGAGGGAGAGGAGAAGAGCACCAGCTTCCCCGTGACCAGCCCCATATGGCACAGGTATGTTTTTGGTTTTTTTTTCGTTTTTTTTTTTTTTTTCATGACTGAACCCTTTTAAGGTAGCAATTGGGGGGCCCTGGATCTATCGGACCCGCCTCCCTCTGGAAGATAAAGCGCAGATTTTATCTTACTGAAAACTGCCTCTTGTAGTCAGAAGAATCCGGTAAATTGGGCAGCACGTTCTCAGGAAATTATTTCACATGAATGGTGCTATTTAAACAGCAAATATTTTATTGGAATTACTGTTTTAGGTGAACTCCTTGAATTCTAACACCAGCTGGAAGATCAATCTATTCATGCAATACAAAGACTACATGGAAGATGTCCTGAAAGGAGTAAGTAAAAAAATGGACAAGCCTCTTTTTCTTTTATTCTTCACCACTCTTTTAGGAGCTACTCAATCTACTGTATAGTCACAATTATAGGCTATGTTACTTAAACTGTTTCTGTAGCTTGATCCTACAGTCATTTATTACTTCAGATCCCTTGCTTCTAACCCGAGGACAGCATGGTAGTGAATGAGAATGTGACTGCAAAAGCAGACAAACAGGGTTTGTTTCTATTCTGCAACCATGGATACAAATAAATCTGCCTAGCAGCTATAGATCCACAACACTAGCATATTTTATTTAATATTTACAGTGTTTCTTCATTTTTATTTTAGATGAATTGAAACAATTAAAATCATTGCAAATGTGTACATAGCCATTAAAGATAGGGGATAACTTGCTGATCAGTGGGGGTCTGATTGCTGAGCTAGGGATTGCAGCATGGCACATCCTGAAATGGGGCAGTGGAGAACATGCATGCGTGGCTCCACTGCATTCCCCTCAGTGGGACTGACAAAGATAGCTGAGTGCTTGAACTCTGCTATCTCCAATGGTCTGATTGATGCGATTGGAGCAAAAGCACACATGCACGTTCTCCTCTGCCCACACTTTGGAACTTCTGAGGTTGCAATCTTGGAATCTTGGGGGTCCCAGAGATTAAGCACACATCAATCAGCTAGTTATCCCGATCCAGATAGGGCATGACTTGCTATGGTGGGAATACTTCAATATGCGGTATAATATGCTGGTATTTTTTATTTTAAAACCTGCACTGTCATTTTAAAAGCATTTAAGTCAGTTTTATTGTAATGCAATGTTTTGCCTTTTTGGACCTTCACAATTTCATACTTAGGCCTCATGCACATGGGGCAAATTGAATTGCGGATCCCGTGCTTGTCAGCAGGTGCAGCCATCCACTGCTCAATGTACCCATTGACGTGTGTGTAGATTCCTCTCTCCACGCACACGAGCCGATTTTATTTGCAGCCGCTACATGCCGAAATAAAATCGCAGCATGCTCTATTTTCAGAGCAGATACACAGGGGCGGCTTCCAGTGAAGTCAATGGAAGCCATCCCTGCCACGGCACTTCCGCAATGAGTATTGCAGAAGTGTCGCGGATCCGCGTCATCGCCTAGGGAAATCTGTACTGCGCATGTGCACCAGAGCGCCAGTGGCACATCTACAGTACAGAAGAAGATTCATCTGACAGGTACGCAGGGTCGAAACAATGGGCGTTGCGTTATGAGGAACACAAAAATATAGGACATGATGCTCATTTTATGACTCCATTGAAATGAATGGGGTAATATGTGAGTGAGATTTGTGCATTTCGCAATGCACAAATCTCGCGTGAGTTTCTTGGCTATGCGAAAGCAGCCTTAGGGCACCTTCGGATAACCATATATTGTCTGGGTTTTCACGCCAGGGCGATATACGGCGTCCCTCTCTGCAGGGGGAGGAGGCTGGAAGAGCCAGGAGCAGTGCACTGAGCTCCAGCCCCCTCTCTGCCCCTCGCCACTATTTGCAATGGGAGGGGGCGGGACGGGGGCTAATTGGCTCCTGCCTCTTGGGGTTTTTTGCTTTCCTCTGGATTAACAACGTAGGAGGATAAACAGGCTGAACTAGATGGACATTGTCTTCATTCGGCCTTACATACTATGTTACTATGTTATATTATACCTGCGAAACTTACACTTCTGCTGAACAGAACTTATTGTGGCCATCTGAAAGCTGCATTAGGGTGCATTTACACTTGCTTTTTGACAATACTTTGACAAACTAATTGATCATGATAAATCCTATTAATTTCTATGGGACTCACGCTAAAGTTAATCACTTCCATCGTGATCATCTTTTCACATAATTCTGCATTAAGATCAATACATGGTGGATTGAAAAAAAATAGATGTAAACTGATGTGATTTGTCAAACAGCAATTTGTCACTTTGATAATTAAATAATTAATTGATTAATTAATAGTTTACCTCAGTTGCAGAGCAGAAAAGAACATTGCAAAAGGTTTTAGGGTGGCAGTACATATATATGTACTATATGCAGATCACTGCTAAATGCCAGTACCTGGACTTAAATTACAAGCTCAGGGTGCATTCACACAAGCGTGTTTTTGTGCGTACATACACCCGCACAAAAACACGCTTTTATTTGCAGCACTGCATTCCCTATGGTGTGTACACATGTCCGTACTTTGCAGGTGCGTGCCTGCAAAGATAGGACATGCGTGCACCATAGGGAATGCAAGCATCGTTTTCAATGGAGCCGCGGCTGCTGCCGGCGGCTCCATTGAAAACAATGGTCTGCCAGGTCCCTGCATTCTTTTTCAGGGAAGGGCTTTACATATAAGCTCTTGCCTGAAAAAGAAAAATTTTAATGCAAAAAAAAAAAAAATGCAGGCATTCTCTTCAATAGAGCCGCTGCTGCTGCCGGCGGCTCCATTAAAGACAACTGTCTGCTGGCACACCTGAATTGTTTTTCAGGGAAGAGCTTTACATATAAGCTCTTCCCTGAAAAAGAAAAATTTTAGTGTAAAAAAAAAAATTACTTACTTGCCCGCCGCTGCTGTGGCCCCAGCAGGGATGAAGAACACATCTGCCGCATGTGGCAGATGTTTCCTTCATCCCCATTAGTTAAAAGAATTCCCTGCTGCTATATCTGCCACATCTGACAAGAATTTTTCGGCCGGCCGCATCAAGGCAGAAAATCGCATGAGCGAGGCATGAACCGCGACCCAGTCGCGGCTATATCTTCTGTTTTCTCACCCATTCAAATGACCAGGCTGATACGCTGCAGCCTGGAATTCCGACGGCGGTGCTAAAGTCTCTCCCCCTCACTCCCCCTACCTTTGCCAGCTGATCGCGGCAATAGAAGTTTCCATAGAAGCCTATGGGAGCTGCCGGCAAAGGGAGGGGGAGGGACTTTAGCAGCGCAAGCCAACTGCTAAACTCCCTCCCACCTTCCTCCCCTTTTCTGTCTGCTCTCATATGCTCCCATAGGAGTCTATGGGAACCGGCAACGTATTTCAGCGAAAAGATAGGACAAGCGGCCGGGCCGTAATGTGCACCAAACACGGTATCTTTTCCGGCCAGCCGATTTTAAGAGCCACGGATGCATTGGAATCCAATGCTTCACATGGTCGCAATTTTCAGCCAGCGTTTTATCAAGGTAAAATAGCTCATGTGGAAGAGGCCTCACAATGAGTTTTTCCACATGAACGCCTCTTTTTCTATGCGCACATCGAGCGGTAGAGGTTATATACAGTTTTGTTTTTTTTTAATTTGTGGCATTCAGCTTTAACAAGCATGCTCAAAGATTTAGAATTTGTCATGTGTTTGTGCGCTTGTATTGTACATTTCGCACATACAGTGGTGGCTTGGGTTAAGAGTTTAATTCGTTCCATGACGGAGCTCTGAACTCAAAACACTCGTAAGTCAAAACAATTTTCATTGAAATTAATGGAAAATCCATTCATCTGTTCGGAATCACGAAGCTCTCTACCTACTGATTTCAATGGGGATGGTGTTGCCCCATTTAAAGCAATAGGATGCCGACACCCCTGCAGTGATTTTCGGGGAAGGGCTTTAAATATAAGCCCTTCCCTGAAAATTATCCCTAGCTGTAGTAAAAAACTAAAAAATATATATACTCCCCTGTCTGCCAGGGCTCAGGCGCATCTAGCTGTAGTAAAAAATATATACTCAGCTGTCCACCGCTGCCGGGGCTCAGGCACGTCTAGCCGCCGCTTGTATTCCCCGCACTTCTCTGAAGCTTTTCAGCAGGCGGGGATTAAAAATGCAGGGAGAGCAAGCGGCGGCTAGGCGCGCCTGAGCCCCGGCAGCGGTGGACAGGTGAGTATATATTTTTTAGGGGTATATATTTAAAGTCCTTGCCCGAAAATCACTGCATGGGTTGCCGGAAGGCCATGGCTTTCAATGGGGCCACCGGCAGCGGCAGCTGAGCAAAAATTTGTGAGAGAGCCTGCTCCCACGTCAAAAAGCTTGTAAGCTGAGGCACTCTTAACCCAAGGTATCACTGTATCTGATTTATTTTGTTTCTCTTTGTTGCACATATTTGTACTTCATTATGTTTTTCCTAGGGTGATGTGGTTCGTCTCTTTCATGCTGAGCAAGAGAAGTTTCTTACATGCGATGAATATAAATCTCGACACCATGTATTTTTGCGTACCACTTTGCGCCAATCAGCCACTTCAGCTACTAGCTCCAATGCACTTTGGGAGGTGGAGGTGAGAAGCTCTATGTATCTACGTTTGAATGGCTTACCTAAATGAGTGAATTGGCTGATGCGAAAAAGGAATTATATGCTTTTTACAATCTCTCTTTTTGATAACAAAGCTCCCTGAAAAAAGATTGTTAGGGGACATCCCACAGCTGTAGTCCCCGCACTCCCTTGCTATGAAGAAGAACTCACGGCTTTAACCCCTTAAGGACCAGGCTGTTTTGTACCTTAAGGATCTTTTGCACTGACTTTTTTTTCCATAGCTTTTTTATTTTTATTTTTATTGGGGGTAAAAACTTTAAAAAAAATATATCCTATGATATTAGTTTGCAAGGAAATGATTTTGACCTTTGAACCATGTTAAATTGATTTGTAATAATGTAATACTTTGTAATGTATTTACCTGCATTACGAAGTATTACATTATTCATTAAGGCCCATTTACCCTGGATGAGCGTCGGACACTCATCCCTGTGATGCCCGACACTCGTCCCTGTGTCTCTGCGTCCCTGTGTCTCTGCACGGGAGCTAGCACAGCTGGCTCGCACACAGTGCGGCCAGCAGGGGGGCGGGGCAGTGCAGAAGATTTCTCTCCTCTCGCTCCCCCGCCCCTCTCCATTGAGATACAAGCGGCCGTTTGCTTTGGAACGGCGGCTGCTTAAACTAAACGATGAGCTTCATCGCTCATCTTTTAGCAGCATTAAAGATGAGCGATAAAGCTCATTGTTAAGTTTAAACAGCCGCCGTTCCATTGCGAGCGGCCGCTTGTATCTCAATGGAGAGGGGCGGGGGAGCGAGAGGAGAAAAATCTCCGCACTTCTCCGTCACTCTGCTGGCAGCTCTGTGTGTGACCCAGCCAGCTGTGCTAGCTCCCGTGCAGGAGCACGGGCGCGCAGAGACACGGGGACAAGTGTCGGGCATCGTTTGCCCGACACTCGTCCAGTGTAAATGGACACTTACAGAGGAATTTAAGGTCTCTCAATTTTTAGAAGAGATAAATTAAACAAAAATACATTTTTAAAAGTTCA
Source organism: Eleutherodactylus coqui (assembly GCF_035609145.1). Classification (NCBI taxonomy): domain Eukaryota; kingdom Metazoa; phylum Chordata; class Amphibia; order Anura; family Eleutherodactylidae; genus Eleutherodactylus; species Eleutherodactylus coqui. The sequence continues at coordinate 276,329,747 of NC_089837.1, read as the reverse complement.
TTGATATGTATTCTGCAATCATACCTGTGACCAGGTAGCTGGATTTGATTTAAGCGAGTTAATGGGTCTTTCCCATTTTTTTTTAAAACATATATATATCTACAGATTGTATGCCAATTCTTACCAGGACTTTTCCTTACAGTTTTTTTTTTATTAAAGGTTGTACATCATGATCCTTGCAGAGGGGGTGCTGGTCACTGGAACAGCCTATATAGATTTAAACACCTTGCAACAGGGAATTACCTTGCAGCAGAGGTAGGTTTAGGGGACCATACAATAGCAATACTTGATTAAGTTGGTTGTAATTAGTGTTTAATTTGACAGTAAGAACCATGGAAGCCTACATGCACAATAATATGGATGATTTGAGATGCTCTCTTCTTTCACAATCCTTTCACTGCTACTCACTTAGTTGGTAAATGGTATACCAGTTGTTCTCTTGATATCCATATTATGGGTGATTATCTATTTATGTATTGCTTTGTCATTGTTATGATAAAAGTTTCTTCTTGGCTTGACCACTCTTCATAAAAAAACTGCCACGGGTGGGTCGGATCCCGCATGTGGGATTCCCCCAACGGAGTTCGACCCAGTGCCCGGCTGGTGACCCCAGCTTACCTGTCCGGCGGTTTCTGCACACATTGTGGATGTGCTGGCCAGCGCTCTTTCATGCATGCGCAGTAGCCGCCGGTGCTAGGGGGTGACGTGTATCCCGCGTTACTTCCGCAGTGCTCACTGCAAAAGTGCCGCAGGATGGACTGCTTCTATTGACTTCAGTGGAAGCCGGCCGTGCGTAACCCGCACAAAATCGCAGCATGTTGCGCTTTGCTCTCTGCAAACAAAAAAATTACAATCGATTTCCGCTCATAGAGATATAATGGCGTTTGCCATTGAATACTATTGGCTGTATTTGCTGTGGAGTCCGGAGGCGGATATCCGCCATGGATTCCAAAATGCAAATACGCCCATGTTTTGCATTATGTTTTCTGCAAATTAAAATACAACTGCAGCTCTGTATTTATGTGTGGAATAATGTGCCATTTATTGCTAAATACTATGCTGTGAGGAGCAGTCGCGATGTTCCTGAACCAAAGCCGAAGCTCCAGGCTGAAAAGAGTTTGTGTATCTTGTTTTTTGCAATAATGAATTTCAATTTGCAGCAAGCTGATTTTATGAAGCAATTCTCATATTTGGGCTTGCTTTGCTTTCACTGACCGTGTCTCTCAGTTATAGATCACAGTAGTGAAACTGTACCTGTCTAGATATAAACAGCAGCAACCCTACTCAGATGCAATGCTATCTTTTACAATGCACTAAACTAATATTTATGTGTATCACGAATATGTTTGCTAGCGTAAAACAGAAGAAAATGCATTCCTTTTTTAAAGAATTCAGTACTTGACAACAAAACATGAAAAACATGTTTTCTGGTGTTTCCGTAGCATCGTGCTAAGGCTACTTCCACACGAGCGATAATGATTTTTGCTGAAATCGTGTCAAAATCGTGTCTTCACTGCTATTTGTGAGTGTCAGCGATGCTTTTTTTTGGAGGATAATCTTGCATCACATCGCTGCCGCCCACGATAAAAATCACATTTTTTTTATCGCGAAAGTCAATGGGGCTTTGTAATGTTAAAATCGTAAAAAGCGTTGCAATGCAGTAAAAAAAAGCCTCCATAGGAATACATGGGAGATAAAAAATAGCACGTCGCGGAAAGATAGAGCAAGCTACAATTTTTTTTTATCCTCTCAACATTGCATCAGTGAAAACATCGCAGATGGGAATGAAACCATTGTAAATCATTGGTTTCATTTTCTGCTTTTTTTACTGACTATCACAGAAAGTGAAAATCGCACAAATTTCTCGCCCGTGTGAAACCACCCTAAGGCCTCCTGCACACTGGCGAGAGCGATATCGGGCAGTGATTGAAATGGCTGAGTGATGCCTCTGATTGGTCACAACACTCAGCCAGTCAGAGGCAGCACTTTCAGGAGGTAGGGATGACCAGCCAGAAGAGGTGCTGAAGAACAATGTCGGGTACCTGCAAGAAGACCCGCCGGAGACAGCTAGGGATTATTTTGGGGTAGGGCCTATATTTCATTACACACACCCCCCCCTTGTAAATCCTCACCACGGGGAATCCCCTCATCAATGAACACTATGACAGTGCTGTGATTATCACAGTGTTCAGTGATTAGGGGACTCCCCGCGGGGATTAAGGAATTCCCTGCCAATACTATCACAGCAGAGGGTCGCGATCATCTCCCATTGCTTTCGATGCGGCTGGCGGCTGGAAACTGGCGAGATCGCAAAAGGATAGGACATGTGTTTTTTTTTTTTTGTTTTTTTTTCCACACTGCATTGCAAGCATTAAAACATCACACATATGAAGGGAGCCATTGGCTTCATAATCTTACGATTTCTTGCAGCGTCACATCGCTGGGAAATCATGCGATTTCATTGCCAGTGTGAATGCACCCTAAAGGTGGGCTTCATGTGCAATATCGGGCTGCCTACTTTAATTAACCCAGAGTTGCCTAAAGCAGCACAGTTTCAGGACCTCATCTGATAGCAATTGGATGGAATAGTTACTAATAATGCTAAAATAGCAAAAAAAAAACATAATAAATAATACATTATTTACTATACTATATAGCTCAGCTTTTGCAGAACCTCTTTCTTGAATAGTAAGGCTGGGTTCACACAGGGCAGATTTGCCCCTCATCCACACGGGATGGCCTATCCGTCGCAGCAAAGCCGATGCTGCAGCGCAGATTTCCCGGCCGCAGCATGTCAATTTTTTTTCCCGTTGCGGCCGTGCTCTCCTCTATGGGAGCACCAGCCGCAACGGAGAAGCATGTGGCCAAGCCGCTCCAAAACCCACGGCTAAGTGCCAGGGGGTTTGAAGCAGCGCTTTCCCGGCCGAAAACTTGCAGTTTTTCGCTGCGGCCAAAGCGCGAGATATTCAGGCAGGATAAATCAAGTTTAAGCCTGTATTCACACACATCATTCTGCTGCAATCTTCATGGTATTTTGATTAGGAATTTTAACGGCATTTTATTATGGCAGAAACACTGAAAACATGTTACTTTAAAGTCTAAAGTGAAAAATAGCAAACACTATATGCAAATGCAAAATGTTTCAGGGGAGAATCGTTTACCATTGCATGTCTATGAACGGACATTGCTGCTGAAGGAAGCAAATGTGGCTCGACAAGACTAAGAGGCAATAAATGAAAAAAAGAAAGCGTTTAAACTACTAAAACAAGAAGGCAGCAAAGAAGCCTTAAAATCATACAGGGAAAAAAACTAAATGTGTAAAGAAAAGATCAAAATTGCTAAGGAGGAGGCAGAAAGACTGATTGCAAAAATAACCCTAAACTATTCTTCAACTATATAAACAGTAAAAAGATTTGCACTGAAAGCCCTGGCCCTTTAACAAATAATGAAAGAGAAACCATAGAAGACAAAAAAAAATCATAGAAGACAAAAAATCGTAGCTCCTTTATTTATCCATCGACGTCGCTGTATGAGGGCTTTTTTTTTGCGGGACGAGTTGTATTTTTTAATGGCACTATTTATTGTACCATATAATGTACTGAAAAACTTTTTAAAAATTCTTAGCGGAGAGAAATGGAAAAAAAAGACATTCCACCATCTTTCGGTGCATCCTGTTTCTACGGCGCACAAACTGCAACAAAAACGACCTGATATTTTTATTCTATGGGTCAGTATGATTACTACGATACCAAACTTATATAGTTTTTTTTTTTTTGCTGTAGTACTTGTATTTTTTTTTTTTTAAGATATTTAATTTTTTTCAATTTTCTGCGGTTATTTTGTGCGCGCAATAACTTTTTTATTTTTTCATCAACGTAGTTGTGCAAGGGCTCAATTTTTGCGGGATGTCCTGTAGTTTCCGATCAATTTGGAATACATACGACTTTTTGATCGCTTTTTATTGCATTTTTTCTGGAAGACAGGGTAACTAAAAAAGTGTATTTCTGGCATTCTTTTTTTTTTTTTTTTTCGGATGACGTTCACCGTGCAGGAAAAATAATGCACTACTTTGATAGATCGAACTTTTACGGACGCGGCGATACCAAATACATATTTTTATTGTATGATTTAGATTTTTTAGTAATTGATATGGCAAAAGGGCGGCGATTTAAACTTTTATAACTTTTTTTTTTTTTTTTTTTTTTTTACAATTTAAAAAACTTTATTGATCTTTTTTCTTACTTTACTTTGAAGTCCCCCTGGGGGACTTTAACATGCGATGCTTTGATCGCTCCTGCAGTATGACGTAATGCTATAGCATTACGTCATACTGCTTTTTTACAGGCAGTCTATCAAGCCACCCTGTGTGGATGGCTTGATAGGCAGTCTGCTAAGGCAGCCCTGGGGCCATTCATTAGGCCCCCGGCTGCCATGACACCTGCACGACTCCCCCGATCTCACCGTGGGGGGGGGGGCCGTGCGGGACCCCCAAACAGCGTTCGGGGGATTTAAATGCCGCTGTCAGAATTGACAGCGGCATTTAAAGGGTTAATAGCCGCGATTGGCCGAACGCTACCTCCCTCCATACACGTCCTACAACAGCAGGACGTAGTTTTACGATAGCGCCGTCACTAAGGGATTAAAATCGATAAATTGCCGGGCCCAGATGGAATACACCCAAGGATTCTAAGAAAACTAAGTGACATGATAGGTAGGCCGCCATTTCTTATAATTATGGACACTATAGAGACCGGGGTTGTACCACTGGATTGGCTTTTATGATGAAGTATGTTCTAGGCTGGACCTGGGAGAGTCTATTGATCTCGTATATCTGGATTTCTCTAAAGCATTTGACACCGTTCCGCATAATAGGTTTATATATCTAAAATGAGACAGCTCGGATTGGGTGAAAACGTGTGTAACTGGGTAGAGAACTGGCTCAGAGATAGAAAACAGGGTAGTAATAAATGGATTGTACTCTGATTGGGCCACTGTTGCTATTGGGGTGCCACATGGTTCAGTATTAGGACCGATTCTGTTCAATATATTTATCAATGACCTGATAGAGGGACTACACAGTAAAATATCAATATTTGCAGATGATACAAAATTATACAAGACACTTAATACAAACGGAAGATAATGCGCGGATACAAAATGACCTAGATAAGCTGGGGGCTTAGGTAGAAAAATTGGAAATTAAGTTCATTGTTGATAAATGTAAGGTTATGCACATGGGCAGGAGAAACGGATGTCACCAATACACACTAAATGGGATACTGCTAGGGAAAAGTGATATGAAAAAAGACCTGGGGGTACTAGTGGACTGTAGATTTACCTGGAACAATCAATGCCAGTCAGCTGCTTCTAAAGCAAATATAGTCTTGGGGTGCATTAAAAGAGGTATAGGGGCGAGGGACGAGAACATTATTCTTCCACTATATAAGGCACTTGTCAGGTCCCACATGAAATACTGTGTGCAGTTCTGGACACCGGTGGTCAGGAAAGATGTTGTAGCGCTTGAGGGGGTTCAAAGAAGGGCGGCTAAGTTAATAAACAGAATGAAAGGACTAGAATACCCAGAGATAATTGGGATTATTTACCCTGGAAAAAAGACGGCTAAGAGGCAATCAAATAACTATGTATAAATACATTAGGGGACAATACAAGGATCTTTCCCATGATCTGTTTATACCTAGGACTGTGACGGTAACAAGAAGGCATCCTCTACATCTAGAAGAAAGCAGGTTTCATCACCAACATAGAAGGGGGTTCTTTACTGTAAGAGCGGTGAGACTGTGGAAAACTCTGCCTGAGGGTGTGGTGATGGCAAAATCCATAGAGGAGTTTAAGAGGGAACTAGATGTCTTTCTAGAATGCTATGATATTACAGGATATAGACATTAGTTGACCAGTGGGGTTGATGATCTCCAATGTTGATCCAGGTATTACTCTGGCTGCCATTAGGGAGTCAGGAAGGAATTGCCTTCCCCTAGACCAACAAGGAAGGGGTTAAAACGACTGGACTAGATGGACATGATCTTCATTTAGCCTAACATACTATGTTACTATTTGCCTTTGCCAGGTGCATAAGAATTACACAAGCATGCCATTTAGACTAAAAAATGTGGATTGTGGGAGAAAACTGGAGGCAGCATATACCCATACCATATACTTGATACCTAAGTAGAATTTAAAGGGGTTCTGTAATTAAAAGCAAAAAAATTATATACTTACCTATTGCTCTCCAGGCACCCTGCTTACCTCTTCTTCTCCTGTCCAAGCTTCTCCTGAATCTTCTAGTACCCTGTGTCACGTGACCTGCAGCTGCCCAATTTAGCTGCATCCGGTGATATAGCGTACATTGCGCTACATCCTTCTTCCTGAAGGTCAAGTTACGCTATGTCACGCCAATAGAAAAATAAAGTTTGTCCTGCTCTTCTGGTGCCAGTATTTCTGTCCATCAATCTGTCCCATGGAAAATAATTAAATAAAAATATATGTATGTGTATGTATGTATATAATAATAATAAACTTTATTTGTATAGCGCCAACATATTCCGCAGCGCTTACATAGACAGGGGGGATACAGAAAGACAAAAGTACAAACATTACAGAACCACGGTTACATAGTAATCAATTGATGGAAACAATAGGGGTGCAGGTCCTGCTCCAACGAGCTTACATACTACGAATAGTGGGGTGATACAGAAGGTAAAGGGCTGGAGATGTATGCGGTATGGCGAGGTGGAGAGTGAGGGATTCTATACACACAGACAATGGTCAGACATTTAGACGCGTGACGGCAGAAACAGTATGACTGCAGGAGAGGTTTATGATGGCTAGCAGGGATTGCAGTCAGTAGGTCAGGGAGCATGTTATCAGGCGGAGTACAGATGGCTTTATTTAGGGAATGCGGTATGCCTCCCTAAAGAGGTGCGTTTTTAGAGCACGCCTGAAGTTCTGCGAGTCCTGGATTGCTCGGGTAGCCTTTGGTAGTGCGTTCCAGAGGACAGGTGCTGCTCTGGAGAAGTCTTGGAGGCGGGAATGAGAAGTTCGAATTATAGGGGCGCTCAGTCTGGTTTCGTTAGCAGAGTGGAGAGCCCGGGCTGGTTGATGTATTGAGATGAGGGAGGCGATATAGGGGGGCGCTGCACTGTGGAGGGCTTTGTGGATGAAGGTAGCGAGTTTAAATTGAATTCTGTATTTAAAGGGCAGCCAGTGCAGTGACTGGCACAGGGCAGAGGCGTCCGAGTAGCGCCTGGACAGGAAGATGAGCCTGGCTGCCGCATTCAGTTTGGATTGGAGAGGGTAGAGTCTGGTGCAGGGGAGGCAGATCAGCAACGAGTTGCAATAATCGAGCCAGTAGTGAATGAGGGCAACAGTAAGCATTTTTAACGTGTCTACAGTGAGAAAAGAGCGGATTCTTGCGATGTTCTTGAGGTGCAGCTGACATGTTCGGGCCAGAGATTGGATGTAGGGGGTAAAAGAGAGCTCAGAATCAAATATGACCCCAAGGCAGCGGGCATGTTGTCTAGGAGTTATGGTGGCGCCACACACTGAGATGGAGATGTCAGGATGAGTGCGGTTAGTGGAGGGTGGAAATACCAGTAAGTCAGTTTTAGAGAGGTTTAGTTTTGGGTAGCGAGAGGACATAGTGTTAGAGACAGCAGACAGACAGTTAGTGATGTTTTGGAGTAAAGGTGCAGAGATGTCACGGGAAGAGGTGTATAGCTGGGTGTCATCAGCATACAGGTGATATTGGAGGCCAAATCTCCTGATGGTTTGTCCAATAGGCGCTGTGTAGATAGAGAAAAGAAGGGGGCCGAGGACAGAGCCCTGGGGGACCCTAACAGCAAGGGGAAGAAGAGGGGAGGTAGAGCCAGCAAAGGAAACGCTGAAAGAGCAGTCAGATAGGTAGGAGGAGAACCAGGAGAGGGCAGTGTCCTTTAGGCCAATGGAGCATAGCATACTGAGGAGGAGTTTGTGGTCAACAGTGTAAAATGCTGCGGAGGGGTCGAGGAGGATCAGTAGGGAGTAATCACCCCTCGATTTGGCTGTCAGTAGGTCATTGGATACCCTTGTAAGGGCAGTTTCTGTCGAGTGTTGAGGTTGGAAGCCAGACTGTAGGGGATCTAGGAGAGAGTGCTCTGATAGGTAGCTTACAACACAGGAGTAAACCAGCCGTTCTAGTAGTTTGGAGATGAAGGGGAGGTTTGAGATGGGTTGGTAGTTGGCAGCATTAGTCGCGTCCAGAGTCGGCTTCTTTAGCAGTGGGGATATGATGGCATGTTTGAAAGAAGAGGGAAAGATGCCAGAAGTCAGAGAGAGGTTGAATATAGTGGTGAGATGGGAGATGACCACCGGGGAGAAGGAACGGAGGAGGTGTGAGGGGAGGGGGTCGCTAGGGCAGGTGGTGGGGCGAGCAGAGAAGAGCAATTTGGAGACTTCTTCCTCTGTCGCTGGTCTGAGTACAGACAATGAGCAGGAGCTAGATGCAGTGCTGACAAGACTACGGTCAGGGCTAGTCTGGGATTGGGAAGTTATTTCCTGACGGATGTCATCAATTTTCTTTTTGAAGTAAGCAGCCAGCTCTTTGGCACTGAGATCTGTCACCGGGGGCTGCGGTTTAGGGCTGAGAAGGGAGTGAAAAGTGTCAAAGAGCCATTTAGGGTTGTGGGATAGTGAGGACACTAGAGAGGTGAAGTAAACTTGTTTGGCGTGGTGGAGGACAAGGTTGTAGGTTCTAAGCATGAATTTGTAGTGGAGGAAGTCTGCGGACGTTTGCGATTTCCTCCACAGCCGTTCAGCACTTCTAGAGCACCGCCGGATGAAGCGCGTTTGAGGTGTGAGCCAGGGTTGCCGTGGTCTACATCGGATGGCTCGGGTCCTGGGGGGCGCCGCTTCATCCAGGGCATGTTTTGGAGTGGTGTTGTAGTGAGTGGCAGCCAGGTTGGGGCAGGTGAGGAGAGAGATGGAGGACAGAGAGGACTGTAGGGATCCAGCAAAGTTCTGGGTGGGAATGGCCTTTAGGTTCCTGTAGGTACTGTAGGTAGGTGGGTCTGGAGAGATGTTAGGGAGCGTGACAGAGAAAGAGAGGAGGTTATGATCCGAGAGCGGGAGAGGGGAGTTAGTGAAGTTGGAAGCAGAGCAGAGACTGAGGAAGACCAGATCCAGAGTGTTGCCATCCCTGTGAGTGGGAGAGGCTGTGAGTTGAGAGAGACCAAGGGAGGAGGTGAGCGAAAGAAGCTGAGAGGCAGATGGGGAGTTGGGGTCATTAGTGGGGATGTTAAAATCACCTAAGATGAGGGTTGGAATTTCACAGGATAGGAAGTGGGGGAGCCAGGCGGCAAAGTGGTCCAAAAACAGGCGAGCAGCACCTTGGGGGCGATAGATAACTGCTACTCGCATGGACGGCGGGCGGAAAAGCCGTAGCGTATGTACCTCAAATGGTGGAAAAGTGAGTGAGGGTACAGGGGGGATGACCTGGTAGGTACATTTCGGGGAGAGAAGAGCACGTACTCCTCCGCCACGCCTGTCATCTGGTCTCGGGGTATGGGAGAACTGCAGGCCATTGTAAGACAGTGCAGCAGGGGAGGCCGTGTCAGACTGTTGTATCCACGTTTCTGTGAGAGCGAGCAGATTTAGGGATTTAGCAGTAAAAAAGTCGTGGATGGTGGGGAGTTTGTTACATGCTGACTGACAGTTCCAGAGGGCACATTTAAAGGAGTCAGGGGAGGCTATGCATGGACTAGCAGTTGGGCTTGGGGATTTTATTAGTGAGTCAGGTAAGGGGTGATAGCTGGGAGCAGTGGAGGGTGGGCCAGGATTGGGAGAGATATCCCCAGCAGCTAGTAGCAGCAGGATAGCGAGGGTTAGCAGATGGTTAGGAGATTTATGAGGATGACTGTTATTTTTGTTAGTGAAATGAGGGGGTTTGAGGCTAAGCAAGAAGGTAAAGAGTGCATGCGAGCTGTGCATAGGTGAGGACAGGAGAGAGGGGCTAATATGAATAGTGCCCCCCGGAGGTTGGCACTTGAAAGAAGTTCTGAAACTGAGAGCAAGAATGAGAACAGAGGTGACAGCATTAGCGATAGCTTTTAAGTGTAAAGCATTAAAGGGGTTGTCCCGCGCCGAAACGGGGTTTTTTTGGACCGCTCTTCTGTGCGGTCCATTGCCGATTCCAGCCTCCTGATTGGCTGGAATCGGCACGTGATGGGGCGGAGCTACACGGAGCCCCATAGAGAACAGCAGAAGACCCGGACTGCGCAAGCGCATCTAATTTGGCCATTAGACAGCGAAAATTAGACGGCAACCATGGAGACGGGGACGCCAGCAACGGAACAGGTAAGTGAAAAACTTTTTATAACTTCTGTATGGCTCATAATTAATGCACTTTGTACATTACAAAGTGCATTATTATGGCCATACAGAAGTGTATAGACCCACTTGCTGCCGCGGGACAACCCCTTTAAGGCAGAGTTTGTGGCCTACCTTTCTCCTACCCTGTTGAACTGCCATGATCAAATTATCATATACTTTCTCCAGCTCATATCCGCGTGGCAGCCACCCGCGTGGCATGCATGCTTACACTGATATTATACTGAAAGTTTAAGGTACAACTAGGAAACAGCTGGGTGTGGCTAATCAGGTTCCAATTGACTAGGCAGCTGACTTTAGCATTGCAAACCTAATGACCAAATTGGGGGGGGGGGGGGATAGTGAAATTTATTGCTCTCCTTAGATAAGGAAAGCATCTCAGCAAGGATGGGTGAAAGATGCCATTTGGGGGAGGTGGATGGCAGAAATGACTAAAAGTAAAGTTTCATTTACCGATGCAAACAGATGAAATGCAAAATATACAATTCACAGCAAGCAAGCAGCACAGAGGATTTAAGCAGAGGGAGATAGCAGGAATTCAGCTTGGAGTGGGATGGTGCAGAAATGAACGTACCGATGCAAACAGATGAAATGCAAAATACACAATTCACAGCAAGCAAGCAGCACAGAGAATTTAAGCAGAGGGAGATGGCAGGAATTCAGCTTGGAGTGGGATGGTGCAGAAATGAACGTACCGATGCAAATAGATGAAATGCAAAATACACAATTCACAGCAAGCAAGCAGCACAGAGGATTTAAGAAGAGGGAGATAGCAGGAATTCAGCTTGGAGTGGGATGGTGCAGAAATGAACGTACCGATGCAAACAGATGAAATGCAAAATACACAATTCACAGCAAGCAAGCAGCACAGAGGATTTAAGCAGAGGGAGATAGCAGGAATTCAGCTTGGAGTGGGATGGTGCAGAAATGAACGTACCAATGCAAACAGAGGAAATGCAAAATACACAATTCACAGCAAGCAAGCAGCACAGAGGATTTAAGAAGAGGGAGATAGCAGGAATTCAGCTTGGAGTGGGATGGTGCAGAAATGAACGTACCGATGCAAACAGATGAAATGCAAAATACACAATTCACAGCAAGCAAGCAGCACAGAGGATTTAAGCAGAGGGAGATAGCAGGAATTCAGCTTGGAGTGGGATGGTGCAGAAATGAACGTACCAATGCAAACAGAGGAAATGCAAAATACACAATTCACAGCAAGCAAGCAGCACAGAGGATTTAAGCAGAGGGAGATAGCAGGAATTCAGCTTGGAGTGGGATGGTGCAGAAATGAACGTACCGATGCAAACAGATGAAATGCAAAATACACAATTCACAGCAAGCTAGCAGCACAGAGGATTTAAGCAGAGGGAGATAGCAGGAATTCAGCTTGGAGTGGGATAGTGTGCAGAAATGAACGTACCGATGCAAACAGATGAAATGCAAAATACACAATTCACAGCAAGCAAGCAGCACAGAGGATTTAAGCAGAAGGAGATAGCAGGAATTCAGTTTGGAGTGGGATGGTGCAGAAATGAACGTACCGATGCAAACAGATGAAATGCAAAATACACAATTCACAGCAAGCAAGCAGCACAGAGGATTTAAGCAGAGGGAGATAGCAGGAATTCAGCTTGGAGTGGGATGGTGCAGAAATGAACGTACCGATGCAAACAGATGAAATGCAAAATACACAATTCACAGCAAGCAAGCAGCACAGAGGATTTAAGCAGAGGGAGATAGCAGGAATTCAGCTTGGAGTGGGATGGTGCAGAAATGAACGTATCTGTTGAGAAAGGAAGAAGGTAGATGGATGTTATTAACTGCCATGATCAAACTGTATCATACTTTCTCCAGCTCATACTTTAATAAGCTCATATTCGCGTGGCAGACACCCACGTGGCATGCATGCTTACACTGATACATACTGTATGTGTATGTATGTTTGTATATGTATGCATGTGTATGTGTGTATGCATGTGTATGTATATGTATGTATGCATGTGTATGTATATATATGTATGTGTGTATGTATATTTATGTATATGTGTATGTATATATTTGTACATATGTATGTGTGTATATGTATGGGTGTATTTGTATGGGTGTATATGTATGTATGATAACGCTAAAAGACAGATAATAATGACACCTGCAGTCCTATGTAATACCACAGATAACACACAGTGATAACGCTACGTACAGATAATGTAGTAGATGTGACCTGCAGTCCTATGTAACACTAAAGATAACACACAATAACATGTTCAATAACATGTTAAATGTTCATTTATTCTTTACAGTAGTCTTTTATATTCATTTATTATTGTTTTTGGTATTAAAAACCATCTTTCTCGTCCGTATCATTGGGGGACACAGCCAGACCATGGGATATAGCCACTGCCACTAGGAGGCGACACTAAGCACAAAGTGTTAGTCCCTCCCACCGGCTATATCTCCCCTGCAAGCACTCAGCTAATCAGTTTTTAGCTTAGTGTCTGCAGGAGGCAGACGTGCCTAGGTCTGGAGAAGACTTCATGGTGGGAATACGGGGAGTCGGGGCTTTTCCCTGGCTTTCCTGTCCTCCCAGGGGAGGGCGCAAACAGGTGGTGTCTCCGCCACGCTGCTGCGCCCGACCCAAGGAAGAAAAGGTGGCACGACCCTGCCCTTGTGCATTGGAGTCGTTGACCCGCCAGCGATAGGGTTCCCCCCTTCTGGAGCAGCTCCCCTCCTGTCGACGGCGAGCACGGGGGGGAACACTGCTGGAGCACAGACAGAGGGAGAGGAAGGAAGTGGAGCGTGAGGCTGGAGCAAGGATTCCCCCCGAGTCTGTGAGGAAGACTGTCAGGACAGGTACTCCTTGGATGATTCCCAGCCCACTCCGGAGGTTGGGACAGGAGGTTCCATGGCTCCCTGGGGGAGCGACAGCAGACATAGTCCTCAGGCTCGAGGAAACTGCTGAAGTCACAAGGGGGTGTTACCTGTGGCAGCGGCAACAGCACAGTCCGGGCGGTCGTAGCGCAAGGTGCGGCAGTGGTCCCGGCAGGATACCGGAAGGCTGGGGGTATCAGCAGCGGCTGCAGCGATCGGAGAGGTACGGCTTGCTGGGGCGTGACAGCGTCTCCTGGGGGCGAAAGATGACCGGGGACACTGCTGGAAGGGCCACACCCACCGACGGTGCTAGGCCACGCCTGCCGACGGCACTAGGCCGCGCCCACCGGGCGCCGTGAGGCCACGCCCACCCCAGCGGTGCGGGAGTCTCAAAGAGGAATGGCCCGCTATACGGAGGAAGCCGTTCTCGCCCGGGACTGCTCCTACCTGCTTGCAAGGTGAAGGAGTGCTGGCAGCGTGCGGCTCATGAGCGCTAAGGAGAAACCCTTTAATACATCCCAGGAGCTCCAGCTGGGATAGGACAAGACAGTCGTGTACAGGGTAAGACCTGCTGGCAGCTGTCCCCTGTGCTATATCTCCCCCTGCAGTTACCAGCTCGCAGTAGGGGGTGTGTCCGTTTTTTTTCCTGTGCATAACGCCATGTCCGACCCCAGACTTAGACGAGAAGCAGGTCTTAAGCTGGCCATGTTAATGGACAGCTTGGTGGTGGCAGGGAAGGACGCACTGCAGGTAGCGGGGGAACCGGCGGAGGTTCCACCAGCGGCCGGGTTTTTTAAGCGGCAGAAGGGTCCACGTCAGGTTCTTCCATCCAGTCAGGATTTTGAGGATCTCGTGAGAGGTGATCAGGGTCTCCGGTAGGGGACCCACCTGCGTCGCGGTTATCAAGGAATACCGCTCTGATCACAGTCGAGGTTGCGGCACTAACAGACCCGCAGGACAGGAAGCTCGATGCTTTGGCAAAGTCAGCTTTCCAGGCAGCAGGCACAGCTTTGTGGCCCACCTTCGCGTCCTCCTGGGTGAGCAGGGCATCGGTAGTATAGGCAAAGCAACCGCGCAGGAATATCCTTGCGGGGGTTACGCCCAACGAATTGTTGGAGGCCACAGACAACTTTATCCAAGCAGGGAAATTCTCCTGTGCTGTGAGTCTAGACTCGGCAAAATTGGTGGCCTGGGCATCTGCGGCATCGGTGGCGTTGTGCCGGACCCGTTGGCTGAAGGAATGGTCAGCGGACGCATCATCAAAGGGAGTTTTGACTAAGCTCCCCTTTGAGGGTAATAGGCTAGTTGGGCCAGATTGGGCGAACTAATCAAGGATGCGATAGGCAGGAGGAGTGCCCGTCTTCCTCAGAGTTTAGGAAGAGGAGAGAGAGTGGCATCAAAGAGGTGTCCTTTTTTCCGCTCGTTTCACCGATTTGCGCTTCGGCCCAAAACAGAGCGTTGGGCACAGGCATTAAGGGCTCCGACAGAACAGAAGAAGGATCTGTCCTTTAAGGCTAGGCCAGCCTGACAGTCTTGGCCCACGGCACCTAAGGGTGCAGGGACAGAAGGTGTCGGCATGAGGGTTAGCCCCCACCCATGCTCAACGGGGGGGGGGGGGGGGGACAGGTGGTCCCTGTTCCGGGATGTGTGGCTTACACATGTGTCCGGCTCCCAGTACGGGAGGTCATCCCATTCGGTGACGCCATCGAATTTGCGTCTTTCCCGCGGGATCACTTCTTCAGGTCCAGAGTTCCAAAGGGACTCCAGAAGGAGCGTCACAGTTTTTTTTCTGGCAATAGAACATCTGCTGGCACAGAGTGTAGTGGTGCCTGTTCCGTCCTGTCAGAACGGACGGGGTTTTTATTCAAACCGCTTTGTAGTCCTCAAAAGGGGGATGGCAGGGCCAGGCCTGTCCTCATTTTGAGACGGCGGAACCACTACGTCTGAGCAAAACATTTTTCGTATGGAGTCCCTCAGGTCAGGATTGCGCTCGCTGGAACTGGGGGAGTTCCTTTCACCAGTGGATTTCAGGGATGCATACCTGCACATCCCGATTAACAAATCCATCAGCATTTTCTGCATTTCGGGGTCCAGGGGAACCATTACCAATTCAAGGGCCTACCCATCGGGCTCTCAGCACCACCAAGAGTATTCACAGGGGTGCGGGCGGTGGTAATGGCATTGCTCCACACAAGGGGAGTGGTAGCCATCCCTTACCTGGACGATATTCTGATAAAAGCACCGTGTCAAGACGGCAATTTAGAGAGTCTGCACATTACACTGCAGACGTTGAAAGGCTTCGGGTGGAGCATAAACCACAGCAGATCCTGTTTAGTTCCGACGCAGCGGCTAAGTGCCTGGGAAGGGTGTTCAACATCGGAGAACACCAGCTCTGGTTGCCCCAATCAGAGGGGGAGGCGTTGGTCAGCAACGTGCGATCCTTACTGTGGGGGAGGCCGGTACCCATCAGACATTGCATGGGGTGTTGGGCCCTGATGGGGGCTTCGTTCGAAGCAATTCCGTTCGCGCAGTGTCACTCGCGGACGTTTCCAACATTTCGTTCTATCGCGTTGGAACAGATCACTACTGACTTTGGATCAGCGGATGGTGGTGACACCCCGGATCCGAGCCGCCCTGAGATGGCGATTGACCCCCAGAAGAGTTCAAGGAGGTAGTTCGCAGCTTCTAGGCCAGTGGATGGTAATAACCGCTAACGCTAGTCTTTACTGCTGGGGTGGGACTCTGGGGAGGTGGTCCACCCAGGGGGTGGGGTCCCGAAGCGAGGCAGGACTTCAGATCAACACCTTGGAGTTACGGGCTGTCCAACTAGCTCTGCAACATGGTTGGCCCGCTTCTCAGGGAAAAAACATGCGAATCCAGATGGACAGTGCGACGGCGGTCGCGTATATCAACCATCAGGGAGGCACACGGAGCGCATGAGCGATGGTCGAGGTATCAGGAATACTCATCTGGGCACTGAGGCATCTGCGGTCTAGCCCGGCAGTATACATTCCAGAGGTAGAAAGCTGGGTGGCAGATTTCCTCAGTCGGGAGACGGTGGATCCAGTGGAGTGGGAACTGCACCCGGATGTGTTTCAGGCAATCTGTCGTCATTGTGATACCCCCGATATGGACATGATGGCGTCCAGATTGAAATACAGAGTACCTCCGTTTTGTGGCCCGGTCTTGAGATCCTCAGGTGGTGGCAGTAGATGCGCCGGTGATTCCATGGGCAGGTTTCAGGCTTCTGGACGTGTTTCCCCCTCTTCCGCTCATTCCGGGGGTGCTAAGGAGATCGTGAAGGAGGGGCATCCGGTAATTCTAGAAGCACCAGACTTGCCGAGGCAAGCAGGGTACGCAAACATCATTGAGCTGCTGGCCAACGTACCATGGCGCCTGCCAGAACAGGCAGACCTACTGTCTCAAGGACCCCTCTTCCACCCAAGTTCAGGGTCGCTTCATTTGACGACCAGGCCGTTGAAACAGCGAGCTTGAGAAGACAAGACTTCACGGAAGGAGTTATTCAGACAATGATGCAGGCAGGGAAGCCGGCGTCATCTAGGATTTACCATTGTGTCTGGAGACATTTTTTTGGCTGGTGCGAGGACCGTCACCTCCATCCCGTGCGGTTTGCACTGGCAAATATACTGGCGTTTTTCTGCAGACGGGGCTAGAATTGGGTGGATATTAGGCTCGCTGAAAGGCCAGGGTTGGCTTTTTCAGTTCTTTTTCAGAGGCCAGTTCCTACTAGGTTGGCAGTGCGGACATTCCTTCAAGGAGCCGTCCATGCGTCTCCCCCATTCCGGCCACCTGCTCCCGCATGGGATCCCTATTTGGCATTGGATGCACTACGGTCGCATCTTTTCGAGCCACGTAGAGAAATACCGTTGCGATTTTTTTTGTGTGGAAGGTGGTGTTTTCTGGTAGCGGTCACGTCAATACACAGGGGGTCCAAGTAGGCTTCCTGTCTATCTAGCCACCTTTTATGACTTTGCACCAAGACAGGGTGTTTCTAAGGCCAGTTCCGGAGTTCATACCGAAGGTAGTGTCACCATTCCATCCTAACGAGGACATAGTTCTTACATCCCTATGACCGGCTCCGGTACTTTCAAGAGAAAGAGAGCTGCACCGACTGGACCTGGTAAGGGTCTTGCGAAGATATGTTGCAGGAACCAAGATTTTCCGGCAGGCAGAGACGCTGTTGGTAATTCCAGAGGGGCCGCGTAAGGGATCGGCGGTCTCTAAAGTGACCATCTCTAGGTGGATACAGATGCTGGTGGCAGAGGCTTACTGCGCCAGCGGCCTGTCTCCTCCATTCTGGGTGATGACCGCGCCACACGGGCGGTGGGGCCTCATGGGCGGTTCGTCATGGGGCCTCAGTCCGGCAGGTACGCAATGCGGCTACTTGGGCTTCCTTGCATACATTTCAAAATTTTGAAGGGTCCATACATATGCATCAGCGGACGCCTCCCTGGGTCAGTAGACTCTACAGGCGGCGGTCCCCTGACTGCTCGGGACTATTTGTAAGTAACCCGCCCCATGTTTCGTTCGGGACTGCTTTGGAATGTCCCATGGTCTGGCTGTGTCCCCCAATGATACGGACGAGAAACAGATATTTTTGGTATAACTTACCGTAAAATCTTTCTCGTCACATTCATTGGGGGACACAGCACCCACCCCTTTTCTATGAGATGGCAGTGGCTGGAACTTTTTGTTCTTCGGTCGTGATGGCGTTATATTGATCCAAAACATTTATATGTTTGATTTATGTAAAATGTGATTTTGTTGTGTTCCCACTGGCTTCTCCTACAGCTTGTATACAAAACTGATTAGCTGAGTACTTGCAGGGGAGATATAGCCGGTGGGAGGGACTAACACTTTGTGCTTAGTGTCGCCTCCTAGTGGCAGTGGCTATATCCCATGGTCTGGCTGTGTCCCCCAATGAACGTGACGAGAAAGAGATTTTACGGTAAGTTAAACCAAAAATATCCATTTATTCTCTATTAAATGTGGTTTGCTGTGTTTTTTTTAAATGTCTGAAACAAATTAATTGGATTTACATTGATTACTATGGACATAATTTCCTTTTGAGTTTCATTGGTTTTAAGTTTGGCCAACTGCTTTCGGACAGATTACCAATGAAACTAGAGGTATGACTGTATGTATATACATATTATATGTATGTATATAATATATATAAAACATATATATATATATATATATATATATATATATATATATATATATATATATATATATATATAAAATTGAATGTATGTCTGTCTGTTTGTCCTTTATGTGCTACTACACCATTCATCCGATCGCCATGAAACTTTGGAAAGTTGTTGAGTACACTCCTGGGAAGATTATAGGCATAGTACAACTATGCTATGATAAATGGCGCGTGCAAGCGTCGTCGACAGTTACGCCCCCCCCCCCCACGTAGATCGTTCTATTTCCATCATTGCCACTAATTCTCTCACTTCCCGATAGCGTAGAAACTTGAAATTTGGCACAAGCATTGATTCCGTCATAAATAGGAAAAGTTAATGGGTCCCAACTCGATTATTCAATTCTAAGCACCAAAGCATTAGCGTCCAAATTTTACGTACGGAATCTAATTTTCTCACTTCCCGATGTCATAAAAACTTAAAATTTGGCACAAGCATTGATTATGTCATAAATAGGAAAAGTTAATGGGTCCCAACTCCATTATGCAATTCTAAGCGTCAAAGATTTAGCGTCCAAATTTTACGTATGGAATCTAATTTTCTCACTTCCTGATGTCATCTATATATAAAAACGAATGCATGTATGTCTGTCTTCGCAGCAAAGCGTGATGGGTAAGCTAGTTATATATATAACTAGCTGATATACCCGGCTTCGCCCGAGTTAATTTGGTACTGGTGTTTATCTGGTGTTCATACGGAAAATCTTATGAAGTCGTGGTTACTTTAAAGATACTGAGGAAAAACATATGTTCACCATTTTGCATAGTTCTCTGCGTTACCCAGGAACCACCACGTGGAGGCAACCATGCGACGTTTCCTTTATATAAAATGACATCAGGAAGTGAGAGAATTAGATTACGCACATAAAATTTGGACACTAATTCTTTTGCGCTTAGAATGGAATAATCGAGTTGGGACTCATGAACTTTTCATATTTATGACACAATCAATGCTTGTGCCAAATTTCCTGTTTCTATGACACCAGGAAGTGAGAGATTTAGATTATGTACGTAAAATTTGGACGCTAATTCTTTTGCGCATAGAATTGAATAATGGAGTTGAGACCCATTAGCTTTTCCTATTTATGACATAATCAATGCTCGTGCCAAATTTCCCGTTTCTATGACACCGGAAAGTGAGAAAATTACATTCCGCACGTAAAATTTGGACGCTAATTCTTTTGCGCATAGAATTGAATAATGGATTTGGGACCCATTAGCTTTTCCTATTTATGACATAATCAATGCTCGTGCCAAATTTCACGTTTCTGTGACACCGGAAAGTGAGAAAATTACATTCCGCATGTAAAATTTCGACGCCTATTCTTTTGTGCATAGAATTGAATAATCGAGTTGGGACCCATTAGCTTTTTCTATTTATGACATAATCAATGCTCGTGCCAAATTTCACGTTTCTATGACACAGGAAAGTGAGAAAATTAGATTTCGTACGTAAAATTTGGACGCTAATTCTTTTGCGCATAGAATTGAATAATCGAGTTGGGACCTATGAACTTTTTCATATTTATGACACAATCAATGCCCGTGCCAAATTTCATGTTTCTATCACATTGGGAAGTGAGAGATTTAGATTATGTACGTAAAATTTGGACGCTAATTCTTTTGCGCATAGAATTGAATAATGGAGTTATGACCCATTAGCTTTTCCTATTTATGACATACTCAATGCTCGTGCCAAATTTCCCGTTTCTATGACACCGGAAAGTGAAAAAATTACATTCCGTACGCAAAATTTGGACGCTAATTCTTTTGCGCATAGAATTGAATAATCGAGTTGGGACCCATTAGCTTTTTCTATTTATGACATAATCAATGCTCCTGCCAAATTTCGAGTTTCTATGACATTGGGAAGTGAGAGATTTAGATTATGTACGTTAAATTTCGATGCCAATTCTTTTGCGCTAGAATTGAATAATCGAGTTGGGACCCAATTACTTTTCCTATTTTGGAGATAATCTATGCTCGTGCCAAAATTCATGTTTCTACGACATCGGGAAGTTGGAGAACTTTTGGCGAGTCAGTCAGTCAGTCAGTGAGTGAGTGAGTCAGTGAGGGCTTTCGTCTTTATATATATAGATGTGCATAGATAAATTAATAAACACACTCATACAATGTATTGCATGGGGAAAGTCAGAGGGGGAAAAAGGAAACACATGTATTTTCTGTTTTTACCATGTGGAGTGACTACTGTGAGATACCGAACAAGATCTGATAGCCCTTGGAAAACCTTGATTGTTCAGGGAGAGAGACAGATTGAAGCACTAGCAGGATTTAGTAGGTGGGCTTGGTGTAGTAGGCACAGCTATAGACACTGCACTGAATTGGGTGGAAGTAGCTCTGTGAGGGCGGAAGTGGTCATTACAGCAAAGGGACCTGGGAGCAGGAGGGGCTGAAGATGTAAACAAAGCATAGATGTGAAAATTGGAGCACAGGTAAGTACTACTTCTGAAAAAAAAAGTTTTGTATGTTTTGTTGACAACAGCCTATGCTGGGCAGGGCAGATTTATTGATTAAAAAAAATGCAGATTGTATTTACAGAACTCCTTTAAGCCTATCAAATGAACTTTGATGACATACTAAGTAAGAGTGTTGCCTGTGTATTGAACATGCAAATAGAGCAATACTGTCATTTAATGTCCCCAGTTTAATATACAGAATATTATGTAATCTGCAAAATTGTGCTTGTATATATGCATTTCTAACAGTTCATAAGGAATTAAAGAAGCTAAATGCAGAGAAAAACAAATGGATTTACCATGCTTATAGGGACTTACAATGGAATGCTAAAGAGAAAAAGTGTGGACCAGTAGAAGGAAATCCTTTTGTACTAAAAGCTCTGTGGGGAGTTTTGGGAACAATGCGGTTTGCATATAAAGTTGGTAAGGAGTAGTTGATTTTTCAATAGTAGGAGGTTTGATAATTAAATCTATATATATAAAGCTGAAAGCCCTCACTGACTCACTCACTCACCCACTCACTGACTGACTCGCCAAAAGTTCTCCAACTTCCCGATGTCGTAGAAACATGAATTTTGGCAGAAGCATAGATTATCTCCAAAATAGGAGAACTAATTGGGTCCCAACTCGATTATTCAATTCTAGCGCAAAAGAATTAGCGTTGAAATTTTACGTACGTAATCTAAATCTCTCACTTCCCAATGTCATAGAAACTTAAAATTTGGCACGGGCATAGAATGTCATAAATAGGAAAAGTTAATGGGTCCAAACTCGATTATTCAATTCTATGCGCAAAAGAATTAGCGTCCAAATTTTACGTACGGAATGTAATTTTCTCTCATAGAAACTTAAAATTTGGCACGAGCATTGATTATGTCATAAATAGGAAAATTAATGGGTCCCAACTCGATTATTCAATTCTATGTGCAAAAGAATTAGCGTCCAAATTTTACGTATGGAATGTAATTTTCTCACTTTCCGGTGTCATAGAAACGTGAAATTTGTCACGAGCATTGATTATGTCGTAAATAGGAAAAGCTAATGGGTCCCAACTCCATAATTCAATTCTATGCGCAAAAGAATTAGCGTCCAAATTTTACGTACGGAATGTATTTTTCTCACTTTCCACTGTCATAGAAACGTGAAATTTGGCACGAGCATTGATTATGTCATAAATAGGAAAAGCTAATGGGTCCCAACTCAATTATTCAATTCTATGCGCAAAAGAATTAGCGTCCAACTTTTACGTACGGAATGTAATTTTCCCACAAACCGGTGTCATAGAAACTCAAAATTTGGCAGGAGCATTGATTATGTCATAAATAGGAAAAGCTAATGGGTCCCAACTCGATTATTCAATTCTATGCGCAAAAGAATTAGCGTCCAAATTTTACATACGGAATGTATTTTTCTCACTTTACGGTGTCATAGAAACGTGAAATTTGGCAACAGCATTGATTATGTCATAAATAGGAAAAGCTAATGGGTCCCAATTAGATTATTCAATTCTATGCGCAAAAGAATTAGCGTCCAAATTTTACGTACGGAATCTAATTCTCTCACTTCTTGGTGTCATAGAAACATGAAATTTGGAACGGGCATTGATTATGTCATAAATAGGAAAAGTTAATTCGTCCCACCTTGATTGTTCAATTCTAAGCGCAAAAGAATTAGCGTCCACATTTTACGTACAAAATCTAATTCTCTCACTTCCCAATGTCATAGAAACTTGAAATTTGGCACGGGCATTGATTATGTCATAAATAGGAAAAGTTATTGGGTCCCAACTCGATTATTCAATTCTAAGTGCAAAAGAATTAGCGTCCAAATTTTACGTATGAAATCTAATTCTCCCACTTCCTGATGTCATTTTATATAAAGGAAACGTCGCATGGTTACCTCCCCGTGATGTTTCCTGGGTAACGCAGAGAACTATGCAAAATGGTGAACATATGTTTTTCCGGTATCTCTAAAGTAACCACGGCTTCAGAAGATTTTCCATGTGAACACCAGATAAACACCAGTACCAAATTAATTCGGGCGAAGCCGGGTATATCAGCTAGTCTATATATATATATATATAAAGACGAAAGCCCTCACTGACTCATTGACTGACTGACTCACTCACTCACTCACTCACTCACTCACTCACTCACTGACTCGCCAAAAGTTCTCCAACTTCCCGATGTCGTAGAAACATGAATTTTGACACAAGCATAGATTATCTCCAAAATAGGAAAAGTAATTGGGTCCCAACTCGATTATTCAATTCTAGCGCAAAAGAATTGGCGTCGAAATTTAACATACATAATCTAAATCTCTCACTTCCGAATGTCATAGAAACGTAAAATTTGGCACACGCATTGAATATGTCATAAATAGGAAAAGTTAATAGGTCCCAATTCGATTATTCAATTCTATGCGCAAAAGACTTAGCGTCCAAATTTTACGCACGGAATCTAATTCACTTCCCGGTGTCATAGAAACTCGAAATTTGGCAGGAGCATTGAATATGTCATAAATAGGAAAAGTTAATAGGTCCCAACTCGATTATTCAATTCTAGCGCAAAAGAATTGGCGTCCAAATTTTACGTGCGGAATATAATTTTCTCACTTTCCGGTGTCATAGAAACGGGAAATTTTTCACACGAGCATTGATTATGTCATAAATAGGAAAAGCTAATGGGTCCCAGCTCCATTATTCAATTCTATGCGCAAAAGAATTAGCGTCCAAATTTTACGTACATAATCTAAATCTCTCACTTCCCAATGTGATAGAAACATGAAATTTGGCACGAGCATTGATTGTGTCATAAATAGGAAAACTTAATGGGTCCCAACTCGATTATTCAATTCTATGCGCAAAAGAATTAGCGTCCAAATTTTACATACGGAATGTAATTTTCTCACTTTCCGGTGTCATAGAAATGGGAAATTTGGCACGAGCATTAATTATGTCATAAATAGGAAAAGCTAATGGGTCCCAACTCTATTATTCAATTCTATGCGCAAAAGAATTAGCGTCCAAATTTAACGTGCGGAATGTAATTTTTTCACTTTCCGGTGTCATAGAAACTTGAAATTTGGCACGGGCATTGATTATGTCATAAATAGGAAAAGTTATTGGGTCCCAACTCGATTATTCAATTCTAAGTGCAAAAGAATTAGCGTCCAAATTTTACGTATGAAATCTAATTCTCTCACTTCCTGATGTCATTTTATATAAAGGAAACGTCGCATGGTTACCTCCCCGTGATGTTTCCTGGGTAACGCAGAGAACTATGCAAAATGGTGAACATATGTTTTTCCGGTATCTCTAAAGTAACCACGGCTTCAGAAGATTTTCCATGTGAACACCAGATAAACACCAGTACCAAATTAATTCGGGCGAAGCCGGGTATATCAGCTAGTCTATATATATATAAAGACGAAAGCCCTCACTGACTCATTGACTGACTGACTGACTCACTCACTCACTCACTCACTCACTGACTCGCCAAAAGTTCTCCAACTTCCCGATGTCGTAGAAACATGAATTTTGACACAAGCATAGATTATCTCCAAAATAGGAAAAGTAATTGGGTCCCAACTCGATTATTCAATTCTAGCGCAAAAGAATTGGCGTCGAAATTTAACATACATAATCTAAATCTCTCACTTCCGAATGTCATAGAAACGTAAAATTTGGCACACGCATTGAATATGTCATAAATAGGAAAAGTTAATAGGTCCCAATTCGATTATTCAATTCTATGCGCAAAAGACTTAGCGTCCAAATTTTACGCACGGAATCTAATTCACTTCCCGGTGTCATAGAAACTCGAAATTTGGCAGGAGCATTGAATATGTCATAAATAGGAAAAGTTAATAGGTCCCAACTCGATTATTCAATTCTAGCGCAAAAGAATTGGCGTCCAAATTTTACGTGCGGAATATAATTTTCTCACTTTCCGGTGTCATAGAAACGGGAAATTTTTCACACGAGCATTGATTATGTCATAAATAGGAAAAGCTAATGGGTCCCAGCTCCATTATTCAATTCTATGCGCAAAAGAATTAGCGTCCAAATTTTACGTACATAATCTAAATCTCTCACTTCCCAATGTGATAGAAACATGAAATTTGGCACGAGCATTGATTGTGTCATAAATAGGAAAACTTAATGGGTCCCAACTCGATTATTCAATTCTATGCGCAAAAGAATTAGCGTCCAAATTTTACATACGGAATGTAATTTTCTCACTTTCCGGTGTCATAGAAATGGGAAATTTGGCACGAGCATTAATTATGTCATAAATAGGAAAAGCTAATGGGTCCCAACTCTATTATTCAATTCTATGCGCAAAAGAATTAGCGTCCAAATTTAACGTGCGGAATGTAATTTTTTCACTTTCCGGTGTCATAGAAACGGGAAATTTGGCACGAGCATTGATTATGTCATAAATAGGAAAAGCTAATGGGTCCCAACTCCATTATTCAATTCTATGCGCAAAAGAATTAGCGTCCAAATTTTACGTACATAATCTGAATCTCTCACTTCCCAATGTGATAGAAACATGAAATTTGGCACGAGCATTGATTGTGTCATAAATATGAAAAGTTAATGGGCAAAAGTTAAGCGCAAAAGAATTAATGTCCAAATTTTATGTACCTAATCTAATTCTCTTACTTCCTGATGTCATTTTATATAAAGGAAACGTCGCATGGTTGCCTCCACATGGTGTTTCCTGGGTAACGCAGAGAACTATGCAAAATGGTGAACATATGTTTTTCTGGTATCTCTAAAGTATCCACGACTTCATAAGATTTTCCGTGTGAACACCAGTACCAAATTAACTCGGGCGAAGTCGGGTATATCAGCTAGTCTATATATATAAAGCTGAAAGCCCTCACTGACTCACTGACTGACTGACTCACTCACTGACTGACTCACTCACTGACTGACTCACTGACTGACTGACTGACTCACTCACTCACTCACTGACTGACTCACTGACTGACTGACTGACTGACTGACTCACTCACTGACTGACTCGCCAAAAGTTCTCCAACTTCCCGATATCGTAGAAACATGAATTTTGGCACGAGCATAGATCATCTCCAAAATAGGAAACGTAATTGGGTCCCAACTCGATTATTCAATTCTAGCGCAAAAGAATTGGCATCAAAATTTAACGTACATAATCTAAATCTCTCACTTCCCAATGTCATAGAAACTTAAAACTTGTCACGGGCATTGAATATGTCATAAATAGGAAAAGTTATTGGGCCCCAACTTGATTATTCAATTCTATGCGCAAAAGAATTAGCATCCAAATTTTACGTATGGAATCTAATTCTTTCACTTCCCGGTGTCATAGAAACTCGAAATTTGGCACGGGCATTGATTATGTCATAAATAGGAAAAGCTAATGGGTCCCAACTTCATTATTCAATTCTATGCGCAAAAGAATTAGCGTCCTAATTTTACGTACATAATCTAAATCTCTCACTTCCCAATGTGATAGAAACATGAAATTTGGCACGAGCATTGATTGTGTCATAAATAGGAAAACTTAATGGGTCCCAACTCCATTATTCAATTCTATCCACAAAAGAATTAGCGTCCAAATTTTACATACGGAATGTAATTTTCTCACTTTTCGGTGCCATAGAAACGGGAAATTTGACACGAGCATTAATTATGTCATAAATAGGTAAAGCTAATGGGTCCCAACTCGATTATTCAATTCTACGCGCAAAAGAATTAGCATCCAAATTTTACGTACGGAATGTAATTTTCTCACATAGAAACTTAAAATTTGGCACGGGCATTGATTATGTCATAAATAGGAAAAGCTAATGGGTCCCAACTCGATTATTCAATTCTATGCGCAAAAGAATTAGCGTCCAAATTTTACGTACGGAATGTAATTTTCTCACTTTCCGGTGTCATAGAAACGTGAAATTTTGCACGAGCATTGATTATGTCATAAATAGGAAAAGCTAATGGGTCCCACCTCGATTGTTCAATTCTAAGCGCAAAAGAATTAGCGTCCACATTTTACGTATGGAATCTAATTCTCTCACTTCCTGATGTCATTTTATATAAAGGAAACGTCGCATGGTTACCTCCCATGGTGTTTCCTGGGTAACACAGAGAACTATGCAAAATGGTGAACATATGTTTTTCTGGTATCTCTAAAGAAACCACGACTTCATAAGATTTCCGTGTGAACACCAGTTAAACACCAGTACCAAATTAACTCGGGCGAAGCCGGGTATATCAGCTAGTAGTATATAAAGGAAACTAAGGTTATGTTAAGTAAATTTGCTGTAAATAGATGAGTTTTATATAATCGTATGGGATATAGAGGAGAATTTGTGACAGCATTCCTCAGATTAGGTACTGCTAGCCTAGAGTCTTGTGGTGATTGAAGAATAGGTGGTTTAGCAAAGGTACTTCCAGGATTTGACTGAAATGTGAATTATTTTGACTATTAATATTGGATATTGATTTCTCTCAAGGCTTGTAGCATCCTTACGATGAAGATTTTAATACAGAGTTTTTTGCTTTTTTTTCACTAAATGGATGTACGTTTTTATACTGAAGGATTATCACCCAGATTCTCGCTAGATTAGGCGAATCTGAACGGTAATGGTACAGTGTAAACGCTGTTAACAACTGAAAGTCGAACGATAATTCGTTTACGGAATGAAATTGTGTTTCACTGTAGATACACCCGAAATTCCAACTAAAAATTTCCAGTTATGACAGGCTATCAAGCATGCTAGTGGGGTAGTGGAGGACTACACTGTGGTCTTGTGTTATGTGGTGTTCTTAATATTAAGAATAAACCCCAGAAAATGTTCCCAAATTGTTTCCTTAGGAATATACACATGGGTTATTACATGTGAGAATAGCGCTGGGTTTCTGCATTGATATTATGGTCTAAAATCATCCTTATTTACCCATTCATTCAGAGTGAACAACCAACTTCTCACATAAAAATTTGCACAAATCACCTAAACACCCGACAGTTATCTTGTGTAAAGAGGCCTATACTTATACAGTACCAGCCAAAATAGACACTCTTTTAAAAGACAGGCCCATCTGTAGATAGCACTGCTCTCCTCTTTTGGAGTCATTGTTTTTTTTTGGTTTCTTTTGGGGGGGGGGAGGGTCTGGAGGAAGGCATTCCCAATTAGGCATTCCCTAGAAAATAAAACAATATATATTAACTGAATCTCTGTACTGATGAGAGGCAAAGCCCTGAAACAGTTCTATCTACAGATAAATGTCTTCTTCTTGGCTGGCATGAGCAAGTTTTCTTCTTTCTGGAGAAAAGCTAATTTGCATAAATGTAGTACAAGAAAGAATCAGAAAGAAAACATTTCTTAAAAGTCTGGTAGCACAGCAGAGACTATGTGTTCTTGGCACAGTTATACTGGTCACTGTTTCTCTGCCAACTGCAAGTAACACTAAAATGATGATAGTATTGTTACAACTGGTTCACATAGAAAAGAAGTGATGCTTTTCATTTTGTCAAACTGGAATAAGTAGAATTGTTAACTAACATGTTAGAACTTTTTAGTAATACACAGACTATAGCATCAGGCATATTGTCTATTATGGCATCTATTCTTCAAGATGTCCGCTCCAATTGACAAATTTAAGTGTGTTTTTCCCAAGGTTAGAAGAGCTGCATTTTGATTGTGGTTAGATTATTAGTGGGAATAACAAAAAAAATTTTTTCCAGAGTTTATTTTTTGCAATTTGTATCAAAAGTAAGCACTAGAAATACCATTCACAACAGGCAATACCAGAGACTTCTTTTTATTTAAACCTACCAAAGTAATACCAGAATAAAAACCATATTCTATGTAGACATCATAGATAAAAAAAATATCCTCCCCCCAAAATATTTGTGCAAACATGTTTTGAATAGAGTTCTCATTCATAGCTATGAATGGGAACTCTGAAATATGCAGGCACAAAATTTTTTTTTTGATAATGTTTTTTATCCATGATGTCTAGACAGAATGCTGTTTTTATACTGGTATCCACTGAAGTGCCAGAGGTTCTGTTTTCTATTGCTTGCACCCGTCCGTGCACCAAACAGTTGTGTTCGTGCGGTGAGCTGGTGTTTTGGATTTACATACCAAGGCAACATGCCTCTTCCTTTAAAAAGCTGTGGGTGTTTACAAGTGGGGCAGGAAGAGTGTCCTGTTCTTCCACCTATTGAATGCAGAAGTCACTTGATCTTACTTAGATATATATGTGATTACTTGTGGTCCTACAAGTTTTGCTTTTGTCCTATTTACACTGGACATTTTTTCACTTTTTGTTCTCCCGCATAACACTTTGACTGTGAAAGAAAAAAACTTTATTAGTGTGATGGTCCTTATCCTGTTTTTACTTTTCCTCATTCAATGCAGTGCAGACAAGTTCATATTCATGAGCTTTAATTTCATTCTTAACTTCCTAGGAAAACCCTACCTATAAAGGTGACGCTCCAGAGTCTAAGTCTGGATCGTCTTATGCAATAACATCCTCTGTAAGTATTGTTTCCTCTAGTGCTTTTTTAACTGCATTTTAATAGCAAAACAGTTCAGCAAAATGTGACTTGTCCTTGAAATATGCAATATAAGCTGAAATATTTTACAATGCTTACCAAGGAGAGGTGTAATGCAATTGTGTCTTAACAATCTGTGATAAAAAGAAGAAACTGTCGTGTGGGACATTGGAGGATGTAGACGGTTGGAGAATGTTATATAATACATAGCCAAATTAGTCTCACAAGAACAAAACCTATATTCCTGAAATGACATATCTAGTCCATCTCCCTAGCGAGAGTAAATTAATCTGCACCTCTCAAGCTAATGCCCAGTGCTGCCATTTAAATTCTCTGTTTGTTTTGTGCTAATTTTACCAAGGTGCACACTGTAACTTTTTACTGCTGTATTAAAGAAACAAATGGGATCCCAAAGCATCGCTTGAGAATTGGTAGCTTCTCCATGTTAGAAACGTGACCTTTTGCACTGCATATTATTTATGCTCTCTTTTTCCCTCCTGTCATATACTACATTGTCTTCTATTATTAATATATTCCTTAGTATTTCAATCCCCCTTCTGTAGTTTTAATGTGTCTCTGTTGTTCCTTATTTATTATAGTACATCAGTTAAATTTCAGGCTTTCTGCCTATTTTCCCTGGGTTTTCCTAAATTATTTAACAGAACCTAACCATAAGTTCAACTCCTCTCAGTACATTTATTTTTTTTTCTCTTGGTTTTTTCTTTCTTCATCTCTGTCTTCAGCCTCTGTCATCTCTTCATTGACCACCGATCTTCTCTCAGGTTATGAACAGTCGTCCCAACCGCAGGAATGCAGGGGAGAAGATTAAGTATCGCCTTGTTGCTGTACCACATGGGAATGACATTGCCTCCCTCTTTGAACTGGATCCCACTACTCTACAGAAAACAGATTCATTTGTGCCCAGGTAACTCGAATACGTCATAAAATGATTCTGTGTAAAGATAAATTATTCAACTGCTATGTGCTTATTTGTAGTGCTGCCTCCCAGGACTTGTGCTTATTGTAGTAAGTTATTTGAATAGCTGTGTGTAGAATCAGTTTTTATTAGCCTGTGCTACATCTGTTACACTATTGTTCCAATATCCTTACATTAAAATAGAACTTCCTAGCATTACTCCTAAGCATTCCACTTTGAAGATGCAGGTCATTTCCTCTTTTTCCAGTCCCTTTTATTCTTGGTAAAAAGAACATCCTGAACCTTCATGAAATTTTTGTATGTACTTTTCTGTCCTTTTTCTTGTAGACTGTGAATGTTAATTACCAACTTCTCTCTTTTTTAAGAAGTAGCTATCCAAAGTTTTGTTTTTACACCCCTATTGTTAAGTAATAAACTGCCTTTTCAGTTTCTGCAAAGTTGTCAGGAGAGAGACGTTCATTATTCTCCTTTGGTTGCTTGCTCAGCAGCAGAAAGGGAGGAAACCCTAAGGCTGGGGTCACACGGGACGGAATTTCAGCGGAATTCTCGCGGAATAGCCGCACCGAGAAAAAAAAGCGCAGCTTCAAAACCCGCAGCCTTTAGCAGCAGGTTTTAAAGCAGTTTTGCTGTCGGCATTTCGCTGCGGCTTTCTCTCCCCATAGAGAGGAGTGAGGCCGCTGCGGAAAAGAGAAAATAATTGACATGCTGTGGAATTGAATTCCGCGCCACATGTCAGTTTTCGTGCGGCTTTGCTGCAACGGATTGGAAAATCTCGTCCACTTTGTTAGCTAATACCGTGATTAGGAGCTGCGGGCGGAATTTCCATGCGGAATTTCCGCGGCAATTCCGCTCTGTGTGAACCCAGCCTGAGAAACCTTTCACATGGAACAGAATTAGACATTTCTGCATCACAATGTTATGAATTTGGGGCTTGAATTCTGCAGCTGTTAAAATCTGTGCGTCTTTATTTCAAGACCGCAAGATTAAATTATGCAGCAGAAAAGCTTTCTGCTGTAAAAGCAAGGTTGTCGTTCAGAAATGTTGTTGCAGATTTCTAATATACGGCAGATGTAATTCCACAACTAAAGTCTGTTTAAAAAATAAATTCCACAAAATGTTCTGCAGAATGCATTCCGCACTTAAAAATGCTACAAAATCTGCACTAATTGACAAAATCTAAATCGGTGCTGCGTCCTGCAGACAATTCCATCCTGTTTGAAAGGTCCTTTATGATGTAAGTCATAAAACTGGAGACATTTCTCCCATGAGACCTCCTCCTGTGAAATTTACTTACTATTAGCATTTAGAGATTTAGCTACATTTGAAGAAAGCTGTATCAGTAACTCTAATGTAAAAAACTGTTTTTTTTTCTCCATGTTTAAAAGCTATGTAGTATTTTTCTTTGTCTTTTAAGAAAAGATAAATGTTTAACCTTTTGCTGACAACTCAAAACCTTTGAGTGTCCTATCAAGCGGCACATTCACAGTTCCAGGCTCTTTGCTGTTATGTGACACTGAAATGAAGTATTAAGTTCACAGTCCTTTGATTTAGTAACCAGTCCCTATTTGAGATTCTGTCAAGAAAAGAAAAATTTCTGTTTCTCATGCCTTTCCAGTTATTTTTCTGATGCGTAAAAGATTCAAGGCCATTCTATCTTTTTCCCTACAAATAGGGATTGTCAACTGCCCAGTAATTCCTGCACAGTTTGTAAAATTAGAGTACTTTTTTTTCTATTGTATGTCGAAAAAGAAATGGATGCATCAATGTTTTTGTGACACTAGTGGTACTTGAGCAAGCTATTATGACTGTATTTATCATCATCTTACAGTCCACAGTAAATGCTGATAAGGAGTTCATATCAAGTATCTAACCTATAAACATGTATCACTTTTATATGGTTTCATAGAATCATAGAATGGTAGAGTTGGAAGGGAGCTCCAGGGTCATCTGGTCCACCCCCCTGCTCATTATAGGATTCTCTAAATCATCCCAGACAGATTCGTCAAGCCTTTGTTTGAACACTTCCATTGAAGGAGAACTCACCTCCTCCCGTGGTAACCTGTTCCACTCATCAATCACCCTCACTGTCAGAATGTTTTTTCTAATATCTAATTTGTGTCTACTCCCCTTCAGTTTCATCTAATTGCTTCTAGTCTTTCCTTGGGAAAATGAGAATAGGGCTGATCCTTCTGCACTGTGACAACCCTTCAAATATTTGTAGACAGCTATTAAGTCTCCCCTCAGTTGTCTTTTTTGCAAGTTAAACATTCCCAAATCCTTTAACCGTTCCTCATAGGACATGATTTGCAGACCACTCACCATCTTGGTAACTCTGATCTGAACTTGCTCCAGTTTGTATATGTCTTTTTTAAAGTGGGGTGCCCAGAACGGGACACAGTATTCCAGATGAGGTCTGACTAAGGAAGAGTAGAGGGGGATAATTACCTCACGTGACCTAGACTCTATGTTTCTCTTAATACATCCCATAATTGTGTTTGCTTTTTTGGCTGCTGCATCACATTGTTGACTTATGTTCAGTCTATGATCTATTAGTATAGCCAAGTCTTTTTCACATGTGCTGCTGCTTAGCCCAACTCTCCTTGTTAAATATCATTCTATTAGTCGCCGCCCACTGTTCAAGCTTTTCTAGATCTTTTTGAATACTCTCTATCTCTTCCATAGTGTTAGCTATCCCTCCTAGCTTTGTGTTGTTGGCAAATTTGATCAGTTTCCCCTCAAGTCCCTCCTTCAGATCATTTATAAAAATGTTGAACACTGGGCCTAGGACAGAGTCAGCCTTGTGGTACCCCACTTGATACATTCTTCCACTTGGATGTCTAGCTATTTATGACCACTCTTTGAGTACGATCACTCAGCCAGTTGTGAATCCCCCTAATAGTTGCTTTGTCAATCCCATATTTGGTCATTTTTCAATAAGTATGGTATGAGATACTTTGTCACATGCTTTCCTAAAATCAAGATATACTATATCCACAGCATTTTCCTGATCAACCCAGTCGATGATTCTGTCATACAAGGAAATTAGATTCGTCTGGCATGACTTTCTTGTTGCAAAACTATGCTGGCTCTAGTTAATTACTCCATTTTTATCCAAGTACTTGCATACATGCTGTTTAATAATTTGTTCAAAGATCTTTCCCGGTATAGAAGTCAGGCTCACAGGCCTGTAGTTTTCTGGATCCACCTTCTTCACTTTTTTGAACATAGGGACAACATTTGCCCTTTTCCAATCTTCTGGGACTTGTTCTCCAGGAATTTTCAAAGATTATGGCGAGTGGCTCAGCAATTACCTCTGCTGCTTCCTTTAGTATCCTAGGATGTAATTCATCTGGACCTTGGGAATTGACTTCATTTAAGTTTGCTAAGTGTTCCCTCAACATCTCTTGGCTTATATTTAGCCTGCATTCTTTTATTCCCCCAATAGCACAGAGAAGCTCAGTTGATGTTCTAGCTTTTTTTCTGAGAGAAAACAGATACAAAATAGGAATTTGGCCTTCTCAACATCATAAAAACACAGTTTTCCAGTGTGCCCTTAAATTTAGGTTGTCCGTGATTTTTGGATAATTTGTCCAATAAAGGAAAAATTCAGGTTGGCAACCAATCCATTCAGAAAGCAGAATAAATAAGACCTCATCCATGCAGATCTTTAAATTACAAATAATCTTGTACAATGAGGATTTCTGTGTATCCAACAGTATGTAAAAGCCAATATGTTCTATTACAATTCAGTAATTTTATTTGTAGTGGAACACTTTTTTAGAATTGCCTACGGTATATCTTCACATTGATCACATTGATCATCAGTTGTTAGGCCAATCACAATTTTTATGTAAATAAGGCACCTGAGGAAGAAAAGCCTGGTGCACGGTGTAACCTACCAATAAAGCCAGGACTATGTCTCACCTTGTAAGAGGTTTATCCCCTCCGGGAATGGGAGTGCAAGAGATGCAAGAAAGGAGTTGCTGCGAGAGTGAAGTACCACCCGCTCCCCCGCTGAACCACAACTTGGAGAATCCAGTGAGCAAGTAATTGCCATTAGCAACAGTTGTGAATGTGTTTGAAAGGCCGTGAAGCTTAAGATTGTTTGCCCCCAAGAGAAGCGTCCATCAGATAACGACTGAGGATGTGTGTGCGCCTTGGGAAAAGAACAGTTTCGTTATTTGAATGACTCGAGATGTAAATCTACAAGTTGTTTTGACGCACGGAATGCCGGATTTTTCAAAGTGCAAGTAATTGCTTGTGACTGAAAAATAACCCATGTTAATTGTGAGTATAAGGAAACCACGTGTCCCGGGTTTGGAAAAGCATTTTGCTTGTGGATTGATCTTTATTCAGGGTGGGTGATTCGTTACTCATCCAGGGACACTGGCGTCATGACGACAATCAGAAACTACTCTGTGGTAACCAGGTTACGCACCCTTCTCTCCCCTGCTGGTGGTTGGCTAGATTACTCTTTGGCCATTTGGAAAGGGAGACAATAGAGCCACCGTGAACTGTTGCCAAATTGTACCCCACCGTCCCCTCGGCTGAAGGCCTGGTTCTCGGTCGCTGCAAATATTGATTTACATAGTGGCCTCCGGCACACTGATGCCACCATGTTCTCGAGGCGTCTCTCTTAGTTGGAATGTGCATTGCGTTCCAACTAGCTATTTCATATGGATCGCAGTGTGCTGCACTGAATAGTGCCATTGTGTCACCGCGTCCATGATTATTGTGATGTCACTGCGTTGACATTCAAAAAACCAAAAGGCTTTATATGCAAAAAACTAACATCTGTATGGAAAAAATACAATTCTGTACAACCACAATGTAAACACCCTGACAGAAGCCTAATTCAAAGCAAGTTATATCTATTTCTAAAAATTTGTATAATAAATACAATAAAAAAATTTAATTAATAAAAAAAATAGAAAATACAAATTCGGATATACAGTTAGTAAAATCATGTTGTAATGCTCAATAAAAATGTAATACACCTACTGTACCATTCATGAATGGGTGTGAGTGACTGCTGCCTCTGATTGGCTCAGCGCTGAGCCAATCAGGGGCAGGTCTGACTCACACCCCCATCACACCCACTGCAGGCCGGCCGCGCTGAACTCCGTCTGCCGGGACAAGGTGAGTATATATATTTTTTTAATTTTTACACATTTCTGGATGAATTGCAGGGAAGGGCTTATATATTTAAGCCCTTCCCGACAATTCATCCCGTGCTCGCCCGCAGCGCATTGCTTTCAATGGAGCCGGCTGTATTGCTGGCTCCATTGAATTCAATGCGCTGGACAGCTCCGGCCCGTTTCTAATGAAACTCGGCTAGGAGCAGATTTTTCGGGCGATTTTAATTTTTTTTTTTGGCCCCGGTCACGCGATTTGCGGATGCGCATCTGTCATGCGATCCGCAAATCGCGCGAAAAAACGCCCTGTGACTAAGGCCTCAATGTGTACTTACTAATCTTGATCTGTGGTTCATAAAGTATTACGTGAAAGCCCTTCCAATGACCTAAAAATAAATTATTATACGGTTTAAACAAATTACTTTCTCAGAACTTTTCCAAAATTTAATTTAAGCCATTTGGTACTAAAATGCTAAGCCTGAAAATCCTGTTCTGTAGTATTATGGGTATTTAAAAGAGGGTATGAGGGGTCCAGAACCATTCCGGAAGTCCCTAGGGTAATTTTCGGCAAAAATAAAAGCCAGAAGAACATTCTGGCCCCATCGTACCCTTGTTTAAATACCCATAATACTACAGTACAGAATTGCCCTAATCCCACTGTAGGCATTTGCAAAACCTCACTAGATATAATTGCTGCCCACATATAGCATATGGCATAAAAAACATAACAGGTATCTATCTCAACAGGACCCTATCCATTAGAAACATTTCCTAATTGCGGAACTAAATATGTGATTTACCTCTTGGAGTGTGCATTCAGTTTTAAATATATTGGAAGAACTATCAATACACTATGTTCCCATTTAAACAAACATTGCTTCAATATCACTCATGGCTTTCTAAAATATAGTGTCTAAAGACACTTTTTGGAAACACACAAGAAGCATGACTCTAGGCTATGGGTGACTCCCTTGTAGAAACTTTAGGTATGGTGCATTTTCTTCCCTTAAGGGCTCTTTCACACAAGCGTTTTCTCGCCGACGCCGTAAAGTCGCCTGAAAAGATTTTTTTCCACCAGGGTAATTAACGTTTACTCGCCCAATCACACGATAGTGATTGTGAGTTTTTTTTAGTGAAAAAAAAAAGTTTCACCCCGGAAAACCCTTGCTCGGCTTAAATCCTCTGAATGACTTCTAATGCCTACATGGAGGCACCTGTAAGCTTTTTGCAGAATTGGCTGCTGCAAAAATGCCTCCCCCTCCCTTTTCCCCCCTGCTCCTATAGGAATCTATAGGACCCACCAGCGTATATTGGCCAAAACATAGTTCCATAACTATATTTTTGCCCAACGTATATGCGTCGGCACATATTTCGGTCGCGTATGTTGCATTTTTCACGGTTCAACAATTTTACGTGCCATACAGTTGCCCATGTCAACGGATGCATTGGAAAACAATGGCTCAGATGGTCGCGTGTATCGGCCGGGTATAAAAACGTTCCTTATTTGCTCGTGTGTAAGAACCCTAAGGCAAAGGAAATGTACTGGATTTTCAAGCTTAACACGTTAGTACCAAATGGCCTAAATGAAGTTTTGGAAAGTTCTGAGAAAGGCATTTGTTTAAACCGTATAATAATCTATTTTTAAGTCATTGGAAGGGCTTTCAGGTAAAACTTTATGAACCACAGATCAAGATTAGTAAATATGCATTAATAATAGAGATGAGCGAGCATACTCAAGCGAGTAGTGCCTTATCCGAGTACCTGCCCGCTCGTCTCTAAAGATTCGGGTTACCGGCGGGGAGGAACGGGGGGGGGGAGATCTCTCTCTCACTCTCTCCCCCTGCTCCTCCCTGCTCACTCCCGCAACTCACTGCTCTCCCCCGCTGGCACCCGAATCTTTAGAGACGAGCGGGCGGGTACTCACATGAGGCACTACTCGCTTGAGTAGTTTGCCTTAGCGAGTACGCTCACTCCTCTCTAATTAACGAAAAGTGGTAGTACAACGTGGCTTGTAAATTCTCAAACATATCACACACCATGATTTGTATGTGTATTTTTAGGTGGTACAGTAGATGTTTTACATTTTTATTGAGTACTAGCGTATCCGTCGCGCGTTGCTGCGAAGACAGACATACATACATACATTCGTTTTTATATATCTAGATGACGGCAGCAGTGACCACTGAGATTTTGTAGGCCGCTGCTTCCCCCTTGCAGGCTGAATAAAATAGCCGTTGTGTGGAACATCCAATTTATCCGGCTGCTGTGGCTTCTTGGGAAGATAGCCTAGTACATGTTTGCCCACTTCCAGCTCCAATGGAGACTGACTGTAAATGGCTGGCGTGCTCTAGTATTTATGGTTTAAAGCTGTACGTGTCATTGCATACAGTCTATCTATCTATCTATCTATCTATCTATCTATCTATCTATCTATCTATCAGGGTTATTGCATACAGTCTATCTATCTATCTATCTATCTATCTATCTATCTAACTATCTATCTATGACATCAGGAAATGAGAGAATTAGATTCCGTACGTAAAATTTGAACGCTAATTCTTTGGCGCTTTGAATTGAATAATCGAGTTGGGACCCATTAACTTTTCCTATTTATGACATAATCAATGCTCATGCCAAATTTCAAGTTTCTATGACATTGGGAAGTGAGAGAATTAAATTCTGTACATAAAATTTGGACGCTAATTCTTTTGCGCTTAGAATTGAATAATCGAGTTGGGATGAGACATAAGGCCTTGCCCATAAGCATTCCCCAACCTCCAAGAACTGAACCTACCTACCTGAATGAGATTTTGTAGGCCGCTGCTTCCCCCTTGCGGGCTGAATAAAATAGCCGTTGGGTGGACCATACAATTTATCCGGCTGCTGTGGCTTCTTAGGAAGATATCCTAGTACTTGTTTACCCACTTCCAACTCCAATGGTAATTGGCTGGCGTGCTCTAGTGGTTCCAAGCTGTACGTGTCATAATAGAGCCTTAATGACATCACAATGCAGCTTTATAGAACATGTTGGGGCATGTTCAAGGGCGTCCGATGTTGATGACATCAGTGATGACATCACAATAGCAGGTGGCTTACTTATTCGATCTACGTGGGGGGGTCGTAACTTTCGACGACGCTCGCGCGCGCGCCATTTATCGTAGGATAGTTGTACTATGCCTATAATCTTCCCAGGAGTGTACTCAACAACTTCCCAAAGTTTCATGGCGATCGGATGAATGGTGTAGTAGCGCATAAAGGACAAACAGACACGCACGCACGCATACAGACATACATTCAATTTTATATATATAGATTACAGCATGATTTTACTAACTGTATATCCGAATGTGTTTTCTATTATTTTTATGAATTTTTTATTGTATTCATTATACAATTTTTTAGAAATTATTTATTTTATAGTATGTGTGTATGTATATATATATGTGTATATATGTGTGTGTGTGTATATATATATATATATATATATATATATATATATATATATATATATATATATATATATATATATATATATATATATATATATACATATATATATATATATATATATATATATATATACATATACATACACAAAAGCCCTCACTGACTCGCCAATAATTCTCCAACTTCCCGATGTTGTAGAAACATGAAATTTGGCACAAGCATAGATTATGTCAAAAATAGGAAAAGTAAAGGGGTCCCAACTCGAGTATTCAATTGTAGCGCAAAAGAACTAGCGTCCAAATTTTACATATTACAATATTATATATATATATATAATAGCTTTGAATTATGCCCCTCTCAGGACGTTTACTTTGTGGCTATAGAGAATTGTA
Source organism: Eleutherodactylus coqui (assembly GCF_035609145.1). NCBI lineage: Eukaryota > Metazoa > Chordata > Amphibia > Anura > Eleutherodactylidae > Eleutherodactylus > Eleutherodactylus coqui. The sequence continues at coordinate 276,290,323 of NC_089837.1, read as the reverse complement.
TTTTTCCATACAGATGTTAGTTTTTTTGTATATAAAGCCTTTCTGTTTTGAAACGCATTGTGCCGGTATGTTTTTTGTAATGGATTAAAAAGAAACTTTCTTCACGACTGAAACATCCTGCCGTGGATTCACGTAATATTTACTGCTCTCTGGGTCATTAGGAAGGGATGTACTGAAAGATTTTCAATGTCACAGGCTATATATTTTAAAAAGTCCTAAAATCCTGCCCTTTTCATTGTGCCACTGTTACGATTATGTGGGCAAACTAAGCAGGGGGCCCACATAATCGCGACCAAAGCGTGACTAGGTACGCACACAGGTTTCTGACAAACTGACCCTGTGCTACCGGGAGGTTGTCCTGGCCCTAACTAAGCGGGGACATTGCCCCAATAAGGGCAGCCCAGCGGTCTTCGGATCTGGGCCCTAGCTGATCCTAGGAGCCACGCACCAGAACGGGATGCATTCACATGCCACATAACAGGGACTGAACAACAGGACACACAGAGCCAGAATACACAGCATACAGCAGCCACAATGCAAACACTAATAGCAGATGATAAGCTGAATATAAATGCGAGGTGTTAGTTCGTACATTGGACAATGAATTTAAGCTGCAAGGCCCCTCGTATCTTGCAGTCCCTACACTAGCAAGACACATCTACTAGAGGGCCCTGGGGGCCAACCTAGCGCAGACATACCAAACAAACTCAGCAGACCAAACTGACACAAAATAAATGTACAAACGGACATGAACCACAAGGCACAGATCACACAGCAAGCTGCAACAGAACAGAGAACAAGTAACAGGACACATGTCACAGATACATCCAAACAGTACAAGACCAGCTTCAGACTGACCAGGAGCTGGGTTTATATGTGACCACAGACCCAGGGGATTGGCTAGCAGGAAGAACCACACCCAGCCAGCTCAATCATTAACCCTGAGAGTGCTGTGCTGCTGGAAGCACAGTAGTACAACATGTCTCAGCAGCACACGTAACAGTACCTTCCCTTTAAAAAGGGGGCCTCTGGACACTTTAAGCATAACAAAAAAAATTATGCAATTTCTCCAATCCTTGCACGTGTACAGGATTTATCTAAAAAGGACCTGACACCAAGGCAAATATGGCAAAATGAGAGAGAGTAAGGAAATTACTAAGCAGGGCCACTGCGCCTTATGCAAAAGGCCACCGAACAGTAGCCTGCATAAAAGCTTAATAGGCCCGACACTCGTCCCTGTGTCTCGGTGCTTCCGTGCTCCTGCACTGGAGCTATTAAGATTACACAGTGGCTGTTTGCTATTGAACAGCGGCTGTTTAAACTGCATGATGAGCGATGATCTTCATCACTCATCTTTTATGCAGCATAAAAGATGAGCGATGAAGCTTATCGCTAAGTTTAAACAGCCGCCGTTCAATAGCAAACGGCCGCTGTGTATTTCAATGGAGGGGGCGGGGAAATGAGAGAAGAGAAATCTCCTGCAATGCCCGCCCTCCCTGCTGGCCGCTCCATGACCCAGCCAACTGTGCTAGCTCCTGTGCTAGCGTCCGTTTGCCCGACACTCGTCCAGTGTAAATGGGCCTTAACACAGGATCTACCACTCACCATAGAAATCAATCGGTCCCCTCCTGTCCATTGTCTGAATGGTCCATCCATGATTTCAACTCTAAAAGTTGTCTTCATAACTGTGCAAGGGCAAGATGGCCCTACAGTCATGTACAGACAATAGAATAAATGAAATTTACAATCAGAAAACAAAAATAAATTGGGAAAATGTGATACATTCCCTTTTTAAATTCTCCTGTCCATAAGCAAGTCATTGAAGTGAAGAAATCTTTTGTGGATCCTCACTAAAATCTGCATTAAATATGCTGCAGAAAATCCACCACATATGAACACACCATAAAAGTGCAATATATATAATTTCATTTTGAACTTGACTAAAAAAACACCACATATCATCTAAACTGCAGATGGCATTTATCATAATCTAAAAAAATTGAAACTTAACAATCACCTTCTTGCATACTGGAGAGATGTCTGTAGTCAAAATTCATATGTTGACTTTACAGAGTGATGAAGACTGAAAAAAACAGGTAAATTGAAAAGTAAATGACTACATTGAACAAACCTAATACTTTTATGTTCTTTATCTAGCAGGCTCAGTCCAGGTCCCTCCCACTGCTCTCCACAGCTCTGACGCACTTTCCACAGTCCTCTGCAGCTCATACAACATTACTTCCTGGTTACCGAATTCATTAACCCCGCCTCTAGAAAGTGATCAGTGTGATTGGTTCTTAGACCATTGCTCAGCCAATCAATGCAGCGGTTGAAGAGCCAATCAAAGCCATTGCTTCCTGGAGGTGGGATTTATGACTCCCTTAACCAGTAAGTGTTGTTCTACAAGCGGCTGAGGATTGCGTGAATTATGTTGAACCTCTACAGAGCAGCAGGAGGGACCTGGACAGAGCCTGCTAGGTAATGTACTGTTTTTTTGTATTTTTTTTTTTTTATGTAGTGTAACTATGGTTTATTTTTGAGGTAGGGCTTATATTTCAAGCCTCCCAAAAATAGGTTAGGGCTTATTTTCGGTTAGGTCTCACACTTATTAAAACATTGCTATTTAAAGAATTTCCCAATATAGTGTGCATGGCTCAGCAAAAGTAAGTTAATACTATTTGTCAAAACTGTAAGATTCCTTAACATTTCCACAGTTGGGTACAAAACTGCAAGATACTTGTATTTAAATGGGTAAAAATTGCAGGTAGAGCACATGTCCTCCTTGATCAGATTTTCTACGAATAAGGCCTCCTGCACATACAAATTGCACA